>NW_007726456.1:273396-318435 GCF_000696425.1 Galeopterus variegatus | reverse complement strand
AAAAAAAAAAATTTAAATTGAAAAAAAAAAAAAAAAAAAAAAAAAAAAACAGAACCTTTGCTTTATCTTACTTTAAGAACTGTGGGACCAAGAAAGGAATCACTGATATTTCAGAAACCCATAGTTTTTGGAAAAGAAAACTTTCCTCTCAAAAAGTAATTATGGAAATTTCATGAAAGGGTGAAAGATTTTTGAGGAGAATCGGACATAAAAATTACATTTTGCAAATTGTACTTGGAAAGAATTATTTTAATTGAAGCAGCTATTCCCAAGCCTAAATCCCATAGCTCCTGTAGCCTCGATGTTCATTTCAACCTTGTCGACTACTTTCTCCTCTGATATGGCCTAAATATGCCACTTAAGTAAGAACTTCTACTTAATAGGAGCTACTTGGGGACTACGTAAGTGAACTCTAAGAGGTGAATCTGTGCAAAGAATTTGGTAAACATGGAAGGCCAACAGGCAGATAATTTGGGGGCCCATGAAATCTTTGGCACTTGCTTCTTTGTTTACGTGAAAGGCATCTTTCCAAGAGAAAATTTCTCTCCAGCATGGTTGATGGCAGTCCAATGAGTTGGTTTTGTTCATTCATTCATTCATTTATTCCACAAATATTTGTGAAATGCCTGCCATGTGTCAAGCACTATGGAACTAGGAATATACTGGTGTATCACATTGACAAAATCCCTGCAATGTTAGAGCTTAACAGTGCAAGGATAGACAGCCTTTGCAAGGGTAATCCGCAAGTGTGAATCCTGTTACAAGGAGCGGAGCAGGGTGCACTGTGGAAGCATGACCCACACCCTGAGTAAGAAATGAGGGCAGGAAAGGACTTCTTGCTGGATCCTTTTGAGGGATGTGTCATTGGCACGTGTCTCTAGGTGTTATCAAATTGGAACAAATGAAGAATTAATATGGGCTGTGTCTGTAATGCTAATATGGGATATGTCTGTTGAAGAGTGTCACCTGTTTGATGAGAAATAACTGCTTTGTCTTCTTTGACCTTTATTAAATATAAGCATTGTGTGTGTAAAGTTGATGTGACTTTTTCCATATGTAAAAAGTGATGCTTCAGGGAGGCGCTGATGGGAATCTCTGTTGGAGGCTGTTGTAATGGGCAACAGGGCCCTGGGACTAGAAAAGTGACAGTGAACATGGAGAAGGACATGCAGTGGTGTAACACTGTGAAAGTATTAACTACGTGGTTTCTTGTGCTTCTCTCCAGCTCTTGGTACTTCTCCATTCAGTCCGCCCAACCCTCTGTCCTCCCTGCCTCAGCAGGAATTCAGAGACAAGTCTCTTTTTGGTTTTGAGTTTCAAAAGCCTAGACCTCAGAGGAACAAGAAAGGTTTCCCAGGTGTGTGTGTTGTTGCCTGCTTGCTTTGAGACCATTTCTCAACCTTCTGCTGCTCTGGTTTATATCTCAGGGTTGATCCCTACAGACTCCATTGCCCAGCTGGCCTCTGGGTAGGTTTGTCTAAGGCGAGGCATTGATGAATGTCCGAGGGTGAGGGAAGGGAGACATCAGGGTATTTCTCCTTCGTTTCTTTCTGCTTCTGGGTGACATCTCTGACATTAGCTGCATCACCTGCATGATTCCATCTCCCAGGAAGTAACTGCTGTCTCGTTTCAGCCTGCAGGGAGCATCAGGACTCTGGGGACACCCCCTCTGCCCTTTGTCTCTCCACATCTAGGGTGGTAGCTGCTTCCTGTACCTTTCCAGGTTATCTCATTGTCCCCGATGGCGCATGCAGCTTTTCTAACACCTCTGTAACTCATTCTTCACATTAAATGCCCCAGTTTGGCCTGAGTTCTGTCCTGACTGGATGCTGATTGATACCCCAGAGTTGTCAGGAGGGCTCATAAGGAAGGAGAGAGATGGATAGGCCAGGCTGAAGGAAATGGATCTGGAGGCCCGTAGGGAGCAGACAGGAGCTTCTCTAAGGCACTGTAGGGCCTCCATTTGAGCACTCAATCAAGCAAGCATCATAGGTTGCAGCTCCTAGGAGCTGGGTAATCAGCATCCTTATACCATTACCTGTCCTTACCCGTGGCAACTGGCAAAGATTCCTCTCAGCCAGCAGCTGCAGTGACGTTGTGCTCCCAAACTTTGCCCTATGTAGAACCCTCTCATTCAAGACTCCAGGACACCCCTAAGCCTTCAGGACAGAAGATGGGGTCCTAGCCTTTAATACACCTCATAGCCCAGACCCCACCAATGGTGAAGTAAGAACGTTTGCATCCCATTTTGCTTTGTACTCAAGAACTGAGAAGGTTAAAGCTAGAAATTACTTTAGAGACCATCTAGTCCAAATTTTTCTTTTTGCAGATAAGTATATTGAGGCTCAAGCAGGAATTTTGGCTGGCCAAGAACTCCTAGTGTATCTTGCATCTGCTACATTTTGATAAATATTACCATCTTTTACTTTTTCTTTCGGCAGCTGGCTGGTATGGGGATCCGAACCCTTGACTTTGGTGCTATAACATTGCACTGTAACCAACTGAGCTAACTGGCCAGCTAATATTAACATCTTTTATGTAGAATCTCCACTCCTACCTTTCATATTCTGCATAATCACCTATATTCTAAATTTTAAAATATTTTTTGTTTGAGAGTAGAAAGTATCTACTGAACAGAAGTCTGCATGTGCCTATATCTTTATCTATCCATGCATATTCGGTTGTATAAAAATGTCAAAAATCTATTTTGGGGTTCTAAAAAAGAGGACTCTTTCCAGAATGACATTTGAACTGTTAAATATCATCTCAAATCTCATTTTGGGGGCTATAACCTTCTAAAAGCCTGGCACAAGACTAAAGTGGATTAAGGTTGAAATTTTCCAGAGGCTTTGTCTCAGATCAGTGAAGTACTTCTAATCACTTTCTATCATTATCAAAACCAGAATGGCTTCTGAATCTCATGGTCTACTGTCATTATTTAGAAGAACTGTGTACCCTGGTTGAGAGAGTAATTGTTGACCAGAATTCTTATCAAAACAAATCTAGATGGGAAAAATGTATCTGCATGCTTGACTTCATTAGACTTCTGGGTCATCTTTTTAAGAAAAATGTTGACTCCTACTTATTTTGCTCCTTCTAGTTTTCTAAAAGAGAGAATAAATTCCAATGTTTCTACTGTTTCGTGTTTAGGATCTTAAGCAATATGTCTGAGCAGTTGGCAGACATGCATATTTTGCAACATCCTCCCCTCCCCCAGGAATAAATTCTTCATCTTTAATAAGGTGATCTGTTCAGGCCTAGGTAGATTATCTGTGAGATTATTTGGCAGGTAAATGCCAAACCAAGATCATCTCTCTTGCATTCCTTGTGAAATTCCAAGAAGCATTACTAAGGACTCAGGCATAAAAGTTTAGAATCTGTGCCTTTGCATGAATTTAATCATCACCATCAGAATCCTTAAGGAATTACAATAACAGTGATTCATTCATAATTCACAATTTCCATTATCTTCTTTCTACATCTAGTGTGGGGGGTAAAATTTATGGCTTCATTTACATTGTGTTCTATGAATAATAGAAGAAATACAGTAAAGACCCATGGAAATGTTCTTGCTGCAGATGCACTTTGGAGCACATCTGCATCACAATAGCCTCCTCGCCCTCGTACAGTGCAGGATCTGCCGAGCTTGCAGCTGCGAAAGGGAGCATTTCAAAGGGGCCATTCTCATTATACAGAGTCCTCTCTTTCTTTGAACTTCAAAGCAGAATGAGGGGACCTTAAATGATATGGGGTAGGTAAGTGATGAAATTGTAACTTCAGGTATAAAACATCTTCAATTATGTGTATGGGGAAACACAGCTATTCAGTGGAGCAAAATAAGTTTGCTCAGAATGATAGCTGGCTGGCAGGCAGGAACAAATTTAATCTTAAGATTTCTTTGAGCTGTTGGGGTCTTAAAGATAATCCAAGCCCAAAGCCCTCCTTTTGCAAATGGGGAAACCAAGGCATGAAGAAATAAAATGACTTATTCAAGCTTACCTAGTGGAGACATGGCCATGAACACAATCAGACACTTTGCTCCCGGTCCAGTACACCACATTACCTTTGTTTTAAACAGAAAGCACCTGGCATTGTGACATAGCAATAAAGCTAGCAGTAATCCTCTTGGCAAGGGATTTTCAAACATGGAGCAAAGACGTTTTCAAGGATCCCCCACCCTCTGCCAAATAATAATCTCTTTCAATTGAAAATCTTCACTGAAAAACATTTTGAGATTTAAAGAAAGAAATTTGTCATACTTCTGCGATTAAGTAAATCTCATTTTTCTTCTCCCAAGCAATGACAATAAAGCTGATGAAAACCTTTTGACGTTTAGATTTCTCCCCCGGTGTCTAGTAGTAGCCCAGTGCAATACTTTATTACTACTCCAACCACAAAAGAGTAGAAACCAACCCATATATTTAAGGAATGGTCTGTCCTTTAAATCAGTCACTTTCCAGCAATCACAGGGAGCATGACCTAGCCAAGCCAAACCCCTTTCACATAGTAGAGGCTCAATGTATTTTTCTCGATAACATTAATTTAAAAAATATGCTTTTACTTATAGATTGTTTGTGGGCTATAAAGAGAAGTTTCTAAAACCTGTCTTGTTAATCACTCCCTTTCTTGTGCCATGCTTCCTACTCCCCCCTCCCTGGTCCTTTTCTATTTCTTTTTTGAAGAAAAAACAAATCACGGAAAATCATTACATATAAAGGATTTGAGGTGGATCTCTTGCTTCTTACAGAAGACTCAAGTAGCATGCTCTCTCTCTAATTTTATTAAAGTAACTCAGATATCATGTTAGCAGGGAGGCCTTTTGTAGCTGGAAAGGACAAGTGATATTAGTAGGCAAAACACATACAAATTCAACAGCGCCGTGATTCACGGATGCATATTCTCTGTGATCCAACATGTCTAATACATTTAGTCATGCACAATAAAAACCAAACAAAAGAATCAACCATCGGCCTTTCACGGCCCGTTTCTCACCCCAAGCTTTAAAGAATTTCTCTAGTTATGCACAACAAAAACAAAATACTGTGTTTTTCCTCACTCAACTGAACGGGAAAACTCAAACAGCATTTTACTATAGACAGAAAAAAATGAGCAGATCACTTTGTTTACCTTTTTGTGCTAAGTGCTTGCACTTCCCCTTTTCAGAGCCATAATTTGGCAATAACCTGATCTCATTTGACAACAAGAATTCTAGTATGTACCAACAGATGAGTGTTAAGCTAACAACAGCAACAAACTTGAATTTCTATAGTTGACCAAGTAACCGAGATCCAATCTATTGCCCATTTCATTGCTCACTAGACTAAAATCAGCCTGATTGAGATACTCCTTGGGTTCCACGGTAAAACCACACTGCCTGCCTAATTTCTTGGTGTCTGTGTTTTATACAGTAGGCTGTTATTTATTCAGTTACAAGGTCTGCTTATTAAGCACAAGACAAAAACCACATTTTTGATTCTCACCTGTAACATTCTCAAAGGTTTTAACAACCTCATGTTCTACTGGATCTCTCTCTTTGCCATAAACCTTTTTTTTTTCTGCCCCACCATAATGGGAAGGGATGGGGAGGGGAGTGTTGGTATGGAATTAAACTGTTTCTGGACCCTGGTTCTCTTTTATCTGGTTGTAGAGACTCAATTTTCATCTGATGAATTCTACTCTCCTAGTTCTCTTCCAAAAGAGACATGGATGTAAAATAAAGCTATCAACTTTATTTTAGAGAGAGCAGAGATAGACTTTCTACTCTGCTGGGGGCACAAAGCAAACTTTGTTTTTCTCCAGTTGATTGCCTTTTTATTCCACTAAATTTTATTTCTGTACTTATTTTGGGTGATGTACCTGCAAGCAAGGGAAACCTTGTAGTTAGTGCCTGAGAAACCAAACAAGACTGACCACTTTGTGGCTTGAGGGTAGACATGGAACATCCAGGCTGAAAGTCTGAATTCATGCTGTTTTAGGTCTGTGGTTCTCAAATGGTGGTGATTTTGCTCCCCAGTGGACATCTGGCAATATCTGTAGACATTTCTGATGGTCATGACTAGGGCAGGTTTGCTACTTGCATTTAGTGGGTAAAAGCCAGGGATGCTGCTACACACCTTACAATGCACATGACAGGCCCCACAACAGAGAATGATCTTGCCCAAAATGTCAATAGCATCCATAGTTGAGAAGTCCTGCTCTAGACTAAGTCTCACCTAGAATATTGTGTCTGGTTATGAGTCCAAGACTTTAATAAAAATCTTGCCGATCTGGAGTTTGTCTCAAGAGAGTGGCCAGAAAGTGGGGGACTTGAATTAATATGGAACAAGTATGATGAAAGGGACCCAGGCTGTTTAATCTGGAGAAAAGGAGGCTCAGGAGACCTGGAAGTTTGTTCTGTTACTTTAGAGACTGAACTGAAAGCCACAGGGAGATTTTGCTTTAACATGAGAAAGCCATCTGTAACAATCAGAGTCAATGGGAGTAGAATGGGCTCCCTTGTGAAATAATGAGTTCCCTGCCACTGGTTAAATTGATGTAGAACCCACTAGAATGTATATTCCCTGAGAGGAGCCAAAGCGCCCATCTTTCTCACCATTCTGTCCCCCAGGGAGTAGCCAAGATACAGTAGAGACCTAATAAATGTCTAATGAATAAACAGTGTTTTAATTATTTATCAAAGATATTGTAGAGGACATTCAAAGATGGATAGGCAGCAATTTTCATTTTTGGTCTGGCCTCATATTTTTCGCTATCCCCTAGGAAATATATTATCTAAATTTTAAGGCAACTGTAACTAGAACTCAGAGCTAGCAGCACTCAATACAATAATTTTAGGCTACATTTTTTGTGAATCTGAATCTCTATTTATAACCAGGCATTGATATGAAAGGTGTGTCTCAATACAGTAGATGATTTAGAGGATGTGTATATATAATATATATATATATATATTTACTTTATTATTTTTTTCTGAGGGTATATATTGTAAACTTTTTACTGAAGTGTTAAACACAAATAGAACTGCACGTGAGATCAGTCTACAGTGTGCTGAGCTTTTACACACTGAACATACCTATGCCTCTACTACCCAGGTTGAGAAAGTGAACATTCCAGCACCCCAAATCCCCTTTTGTGTTCCCTTCCAGTCACTATCCCCACAAGGGAAGCCACTATTCTGACTTGTAACAGCATTGAATAATTTCACCTATTTTTGTATTTTATACAAAAAGAATCATAGTCTGTGCATTCTTTTGTTTTTGTCTTCTTTCACTCAAATCTGTGTTTGTGAGATTCATCCAAGTTCCTATGTGTAGTTGTGGATTATTTGCTCTGATTACTGAATAGTATTCTACTGTGTGACTATGCCATCACTTATTTATCTATGCAGTTATTAGTGGGCATTTTGAGTAGTCTCCAGTTTTGGACTATTATGAATAGTGCTGCTGTGAACATTCTAGAACATACTTGTATCCATTATCTATTGCTGTATACAAAACTACAACAGAAAACCAACAACGATGTATTTGAGGCCCTGCAATGAACTGTATCTCTTCATGCATCCTGAGTTTCAAACAAATAGAGAAGAGTAAACAGATGGAGAACATCATTTATGCATTTATTCAAACAAGTACTTCTTGAATGCCTACTGTGTGCCAGGAAAGCTGGTATCTGAGAACCTGACTTAGGTGTGAGCCAACAATGAGCTTACACACTGTGATGGTCAGTTTTATGTGGCATCTTGGCTATAGTACCCAGTTATTCAATCAAACACTATTCTAGGTGTTGCTATGGAGGTATTTTATAGATGTGATTAAAGTCCCTAATCAGTCAACTGTAAATAAGGGAGATTATCCTTGAAAACATGGGTTGGCCTCACCTGATCAGTTAAAAGGCCTTAAGAGCAAAACTGAGGTTTCCCTGAGGAAATATACTTCTGGTAGACAACTAGCATACAAAAAGAAAGAGAGAAGAAAAGTAAGAAGACATGCATTTCCAATTTCTTCTCCACCTCTCCCTCTTCTAGAGCTGGGTGACCGAAGGGCAAAAAGGGCAGGAGTGTTACTCTGCAGTAGATCTCTCCTCCTAGAAGAGCTCATTATGAGTCTTCTCTGGCTCCCTCGAACACTCAATGAAAAACAAAGATGATCAAGAACTATGAAAGAAAATTTAACTTTACATACTCAAAGCATAAAAAGTGTGAATGTTAGATCTGACTTATTTTACCAGCTGAAGTTCCTCTGATAACTTATTGCTGTTGAGCCAAATGCTCACTGGAGTAATGCAAATTTCAGTGTGGTTCCTTCACTCTGTTGTATTTTAGTTAGAATATTACCCAACATATGACAGTCCAATAAAATGCAAATTGTAATTCAAACTTTTAAACAACAATTTAACTAAGACAAAGACATCATATTACAAGTACTTGTGCAATTGCATTTAAATGAAAACCTAGTATAATGTCTGCTGATTATAGAAAACTGCAGATTACAGGGTGTAGAGTCACATTCATATTTATTTCTTCCTAGGTCTGCATTATTCCTGTATATTTCACATCAGGATGGTGATTAAAAATAAGACTCTGGAGTCAGGCAGACCTGATTTTAAATCCCAGTTATGCCTCCTATTAGTTGTGTATCCTCGGGTAAATTGATCTTTCTGAGTTTTGATTCCACGTCTGTGAAATGGGGATAATAACTGTACCATGTTTAGAGGGTAGTCATGAGGAGTAAATGAAATGATATATGTAAAATACTTGGTGGGCATCTGAGTGAAGATAACATTTGGAATCCATGCATTTTACTTACTTTTACTCTCTCCTGATACCACGCTAAAGTGATACTAAAAAGAGGTGGGTTTTGTTGTGTTTTTGAATAAAATGGATGAGAGAGGAGACAGCAGCAGGAATTTTTTGCATGATATTAACAGGTGAATAGGATAGTAAGTGACTTAGCACACTTGCAGAGACAGAATCCTAAACCTGCAGTACAGAAAGCCAAAAAATCAACCTGATTTAAACTACAGCCCCAAAGGCTTGGAATTGGCAACACAAAATGGGGTAAAGTAGGGGATCAGAGTCCAGGGTGATTGGATGAAAGCCTGTTTAAGAACAGTTTGTGGCTCAAATTTTCTCCCCCATGACATACAGCTGAACAACTGCCCTGTATTTATCCCGACAAAAGATCAGGAGCTTATTCTTTGGAGAGGTTAAAACAAAGAGTATCTGAATGGGGGACTCCAGTCATTCCTGAAGGTGGGGTTACCCAACTGAAAACACAGAGTTGAAATGAATGAATGCATTCTGGCTGCTAACACCCACAACTCTCCCTTCAATTGGTGTCTGGGAGTGACATTAAGGCCTTTTTCTTTCCTAGGAGATCTAGGAGATGAGCCTTCTCTGGGGAATCTGGTCTGCTTTGTAGATGTTTTGCAAGGGAAGAGCTCAGCCAGATCATCTGGTGAAGTTCACAGTCAGTATGTCTCACTTGAGCTTCTAATCTGTTTTTTAGCTCCATACTCTTAAATATAGCAGACACCTGGATTACCAGACTTAAAGAAAAGCTTAAACATTGAAAGATAGGAATAAAAATGAATGATAACAACAAAACAAAACAAAATGAAACAAAAAAACCAAAACAAGTCTGGTAAAAAATGGAAACTATGCATGCAAGGAAATGAAAAAAAAGGAAAAATTCCCATCATTATTGCATCCACAAATCAAGAACAGGATGCTTTAGAAAAGGAACATTTAGAAAACAAAATATATATATTGGGCCGGCCCGGTGGCGCACTGGATAGTGCGCCGCTTGAGAAGCGCGGCGGCGCTCCCGCCCGAGGGTTCGGATCCCACGTGCAGACCGGTTCCCGCTCACTGGCTGAGCGAGGCGCGGGAGCAACGCCGAGGTTTGCAATCCCGTTGCCGGTCCCCGGTCCGGTACGGGGGCAACACTGAGGGTTGCGATCTGTTGCCGGACATGGAAAAAAGACAAAAGACAAAAAAAAAAAAAAAAAAGAAAAAAGAAAACAAAATATAATTTTCAAAAATTGAAAATGAGAGTGGAAATGAAAAACTCATGAGGTTGAGGATTAACCTGAGGAAAAATTAAACCAAGAAAATCTCCTAGAAAGTAGAGTAAAAAGACAAAGTGATAGAAAGTAAGAAAGCTTTGAGGACCAGTCCATGGAGCCCAATGTCTGAACAATAGGAGTTCCAGAAAGAGAACATGGAGAAAAAGTTGGAGAACATTTCTCACAACTGAAGGGCAAATTCCCAGCTAAGGAGAGCCACTGAGTTATCAGCACAGTGGTTAAAAATACAAAAGACCCTCACGTCTTGGAGCACAGGGGACCAAGAAGAAGACGAGAGAGAGAGAGAGAGAGAGAGAGAGAGAATGAAACTAGCTGCACACAAAGGACCAAGAATCAGAATGGTTTTGAACTTCTCAATAGCCATACTGAACACTTTCGAATTCTATACACAGCCAAACTATCAACTGAGGATGAGGGTGAACAAGTCTTATGTGAAAAAATTTTCTACTAAGCAGAGATGCTCAAAAAATGCCAATAGGGGCTGTTTTAGTTATATGCCAAAAATCAGGGGATGCACTTTTCTTTTGTCTGGACCCGATTTTGTTTCTTTTACTGTAAAGGTTTATATTTCCAGTTGTATAGATAATAAGAGTTGTCAAAAGCTTTTGTTGTTGTTTTACTGTTCTTAAATTCTTTATTCATAAAAAATATTAAAAAGCATTTCATTATTTCCCATACTAAAAAAAAGTGTAAGGGTCCAATAAGGGTGTTTTTAGGTAAGCAGTATTTCAATAATTATATCTCCTACATATCCTTTTCCAAGTAGCTACTGAAGGATGTGCTCCACCCAAAAGAGGGAATAAACCAATAAGGAGAAAGACATGGGATTCAGGAAAGAGGAGATTCAACAAAAGGGAGAGGTAAAGGGAATCCACTAGGAGATGTTGAAGGAAGATCTCAGGATAGTAACCAGGCACCAGGCCTAGAGGGCAAACGGTTCAAGTTGGAGCATATCAGAAGCCTCCAGGAGATATTTCTCCAAGAACAGGAAATTAATAGGATATCTGATCATCTGCATATCTTAAAAAGAGATTTAGACAGAAGGCAGAGAGTTTGGAGTTGCATTAGTGATAAGTTCATAGAAAACAAAACTAAGGAAACAAGACTTATCTCTAGGGAAACTGAAATTTGTAAAGGAAAGAAAAATAATCATCAGTTTACTTATGACTCAGCTGTGAATGGTGTTTATATAGTCATAATGTCAACACTGAACATTGACCTGACAAAATGATAAAGTGGTTATACTGGGAAGTTGGGGGAAGGGTGTGTGGTGAGGAGCAGGAGAATGAATGAAGGTTCAGCTGTCATTACCCACAGGAGGGGGTCAATAGATAATGTCCAAAACCAAAAAATAAAGAAGTGACAATAAATCTGTTGTTTAGAGATGTGAAGGTGTATATCAAAGTGCTCTCTTCAGAGATTTGGAAGTGGTTGCTGCTGGGAAGACGGAAGTGGGGTGAAGGGTGGGAGTTGCTGAGTTTTGCATAAACTTGTATAACTCTTTGACTCTTTAAATACGCACTCTTATATATTTGATAAACATAAAATTTTAAAAAGTCTTAACAAAGTGCCTGTTGTGTAATGAGTCCTCAATAATTAGCTCTTATCATTAATTTTATTATCCCTCGTGTACTCAGTCCTTCCTTCCTATAGAACACTCCATCTCTGTGTTAGTTCTAAGTAGTTTTCTTCAAGATGATCTGATTGGTGAATTGCAGTGAAGATATGGAACCCTACAATATCTCAAGAAGTAAAAGGGTATTGGTTTGATCATCACATATTGGATACAAATACTGATAGTCAACTCTGTACCCCATAAATATGTATAATCAACAACAACAACAACAAAAAAATCAAAAAACAGACCAGAAAAGAAGTAAGATGGAAGAAGCGAATCCTATTCACTGAGTGCCAACTCTGTCCAAGACGGTGAACCTCATACACACGACTTCATTTACCCTTAAAACCACACTATGCTGTAAGTGCTATCAACTTCATTGACAGTTAGGGACAGTCAATCCCAGGAATGTTAAGTAAAATTGGTTCTCATCACACAGAGAGGAGTGGATCTGGTAGTCAAGCCCAGCTCTGAGGCCTAAGTCCATGCTCCTCCCACGTCATCTCCACTCACAGCATTGAAAAGCATATAGGCAAGATCTTGGATGACAGTTTCATAATAAATCAATGAAGGGAGTCTGGATGTTTGGAGGACAGGTGTAACTGGCAAGATCCAACCACATCTGTGTCCTTTTGTTAAAAACAGACCCCTGGGCTGGATGCCCTGAAAGCTGACCCAGCAGGCTGCCCTTCTGTTCTTGCAGTTTGCAGAGTGCCCATTCTTGCCAACTCTATACCCACAGAACCAGTCTGCTATTTGTTTAATCGTTTCAGTTCCTCTTGACAGAACAACTTGTTCTCCTTCCCTCCTGGTGAGATAGGTGAAAGCTGAATGTAAACAGAATCTTTCTTCTTGCTGTTCAAAATGTAGAAATGTAGTTGAGGCCAGAAGCTTGCATTAAAGCGGCAGCAGTGGGACAATTAAACCACTGGAATATGGGGTGGTGAAGTGAGACCCTGAAAACAATGGTCCCACATTGTCATTCTTCTGGCTTCACCCCAGCCCAAGAGGTCAGAACTGGTGGGACTGGAATTTGAGAATACCAGAAGCCTTAGGTTTCTCTGGAGTAGCCTGAGGATGGATGCTTATAGAAATAATGGAATGTATGGAAAAGTACTCTGTCGGTCAGAGTACACATGGGAAAGAGATGGCACACTCTCAAAGGCTAAAGGATTTATTGCATGCACATTTTAAAAAGATGTGGGTAGGATTAAGGGATCCCAACAAGAATGGTGAAACACCCCAGGCCAGCAAGAGTGGGGAGCTGTTACTACCCCTAAGCATGAAAGAGCTTTGGAAGGGAGAGTACACCAAACCCTACAGAGAGACTTGTATATATAAGATTGCTGCCCAACAGAGTTGAGACCATAGGTTGAGGGATACAGTTCCCTCTAACATGTACTGGCAAGGAGTAAGCCTTGGAAATAAGTACCCCAATGTCACTCTCCTCCCACCCTCTGGTCACCTGCTGGCATTTCCCCTTGGTTGAACCCAACTAGAGGCCAGAGGGCAATGGAATGTGTTAAAATATTCTTAAAGGTCAGCTTCCCAGGACACAGAGCAGAATGGGAATAAGTGGAGTGGGTTTGGAGGGGGTACAAAGAGCCCATCCAACACAGGTATAAGAAATAAAGCAAAAGTCATCTGTGATCCCGGCTGTGTACCATCAGTGCCCACCTCTCTTAACCGTGTCCTGGTGATTGCTTTGGCTTTCCTCCTCCTTGTGTGCATCTTTGCCATGCTGCAGATCCAGTGCCCCAAATGGTGCCAACTCTTCTCAAGGAGACGAGCACTCATAGCAAGTGTATTTTTATTGGGAAGACATCTGCACCTTCTCACCAGCCAAAAACAACATATGGAAACGTTTCTCACATTTTCACCAGGGGGCACTCACTCCTTTCCCATGGATGGCTAGGAACGCTTTTTTGGAAGTATTTGCTGGCCAAAATAGAATCCTTTTTGTAGCCACAGTGAACATTGGAATCAGCTCTGTCATGCAGTGATTTCTGGCTAAACAATGTTTCTGTTTGATATAAGAGGACTGGACTCTGAGTTTGCCTTCTTGGTAAATGTTTAGGATGCAACTGACATTTTCTATTTTGGAAATGCTTTGGGTCTAAACACTGCTGAGCTCTTCTCCCATTGAACAAAACCATGAAGACTTTGAAAATATAATCTACACGCTTAATTTGTAGGCACATTTTTTTTCAGAGTCGAAAGCCCAACAAACCAAGGCAGGTGACCAAATCCACTCTTTAGGGACTGCCTTGTCCTCATCCCCATGTTTCATCTTGATGGATAAATGGAGGCTTCCTGGGAAAACATGTTTTCTCAAGTATAAATGCTCCCAAATGGAAACACATTTGTTGGGTACCGTATCAATCCTATTTAGCTATAAGGTATGAAACTGACCTGCTCTTTGTCAAAGGAACCATGCAAATGGCCGAGGAATCATGCAATGTATGGGCAGTGAGTGGAAGGCCTCAGGCATATATTTATAAGAATTACCCTTAAAAGTGTGGATTGCATTTGAGACTTGATAAAAATGATAGATCTCTGATTCCTTTTAAAAATGAGCATCGTATTACAACTACAGGGAAATATAAAGATACACTAAAATGTGCAGAATGGACAATGATGGGAAAAATTGGCTTCTATTACTCTATTGGAGTCTTGTTATGGAGGCTATTTTGTCTATTACTAAATCAATCAATCAAGTGGGTAGATTAAAATTGCTTAGTTCTCTTAAAAAAGCTTATTCTTAAGTCTGGAGACTATGGAGCAATGCGGAAGAGCAAACATTTTGGCACAAAATCAATCTGGATTTGAGTCTTGGCTCCACCATTTCTTATCTCTACAACCTTAGAAAAGCTATTTAACCCCTTGAGTCTTAGTTTTCTCATATATAAAATGGGGGAAATTATGGTATCTACTTAATTGAGTTGATGTCAAGATTAAGAAGATAACACAAGTAAAGTGTCTGGCTCATAAAAACCCTTAATACTTAATGTATATTATCATTATTTTAATAATAAAACAATTCCATCAAAAACATTTAGAGATAATACATAATAAAAAGTCATTACATGAGTTGAAATAATTCATTACTGGGCTTTTTTTTCCCCCTCCCCCAATTAACTTTAGTAGCCAGCTATGGTACTGTTAATTAGTTATTTAAAAAACAACAGCTGTTTGAGTGAATTTACGTCACAAAACATAGGATCCTAGAGCTGGGAGGACTAACAGATTCATCTCATCCAAATTTCTTTTAAGACCAAGGGAATTCTTTTAAAAATCTTTAAAGTGAAGCTGGTTTGTCTGCATAGCCACAAAAAAATGAAAAGTATGGGTAAATAATTGTGTCCTCATCAGCTCAGAAATTGTAATTTATATATTATCCCTTTCCTTACAAATCAGCACTTCAATACGAGAGGAAGAGTGATTTTATTTTCCCTATTCCAGCTGACTGTGCAGTTTACTTTTACTGCTTTCTGTAGATTTCTGAAACATGTTATAGAATCTCTTATTTCAGCTTTTAATGAAAAATTAAAAATACAAGTGATTCAAAACTTCTTCATGATGTGTGAGACAAAGCTATCTTGTGGAGAATAAGATAAGAAGACCAAAGTCAACGGGGAGATAAATTGGGTCAAGTCTATTTGCATAAATAGCGGTCATTCATTTGCACACATTCTTGTCCTACAGCATAGATTGAGAATGAGCCTTTTCTGGGGTTTGCCCAGTTGGTGGTAATGCTTTTACATGCCTCTGCATGGGGTGGGCAAAGTACAGCCAGCTCAGATGGTTCCATCTTAAGTGGATATGAATCCTGGTCTAGTTTATTTTTTGTATTAGTAAAAGCTAAAAGAAAACACTGTATTGGTCTAAGGCTCATTTTTCTTTCCTTTCAATATGACCTACTATGCCCAAGGTTTCATATATACATACTAGTATTGTTTGACCTTCCAATTTAGCTATTTTGCCATTATATGAATCTAGGGAATCCACTCACAGAAAATATATTGACTATTACCATGTAGCGTCTGTTATACTAAATGCCAAATAATGTACAGAGCTGAGATTCCAGCATAATCTCATGACTCTGTCCAGGATAATTTTCCTAGTTGAAGAATAATCTCTCTTTTAAGACTCCATAGTACTTCATTTATCCTGCTCTTATGGTATTTTTGGTTTTCTACATACATGGCTGTAATTTATTACTTTTTTTTGGCAGCTGGCCAGTATGAGGATCCGAACCCGTTACGGGTTATAAGGTGTTATAAGGCTATACTCTAACCAACTGAGCTAACTGGCCAGCCCTGTAATTCATTACTAAACATTGTTTTGAAAAGTTACAGTAATAAAGCATGAATATATTCTTGTCTTAAAACCTTCAAAAATATAAAGGTAAAATATGAAAGTCTAAATGAGGACTTGGTGGTTAAAATCACCCCCAAAAGATGTCACTACCAATGGTCAGCATAGGTATATTAATAGAGTCATATTGCCTAAATTCTGTTTCCACCCCTGTCACCCATCTGATCTATATGATTGGCTGACAGCAGGATCCCTTGCTTGTCCTTTGATTGGCCAATGGCTGGAAAAAGACAGACAGGATTAGGAAGACACAGTCAATCCTTATGCTCCATTAATAGAGACTTAAGATGCTTATGGAAAATTGAAAAATGGAAATGCAAAGGCAGATGATTTAATGGTTGTTTTGAGATCACTTCATTTTGATGTATATAGGGCAGAGGAAAGCAGAGAATAGAGAGGAATCTGTAATCAGCTTTGAATTTTATCTAGAACACTTACTTCCAGAAATGGTCTTATCTCTAATTACTTAAATTTGGAAATTGAGCTACAGAGAAAAGGCTTTCTTACAAGGTTTCAAGTATGCTCTGATCTCACCTTGATGCCCTTTGTAGGGCCCATGGTTGGACAGGATTTGTATCTGGGTGGACAGGATTTGTATTCATAATTGAGGGGCAGGACAGGCAGAAAGATATTTAGCCTTGAATACTCCAACAATCCTAACTTGTTTCCGCTACTCCACTCCTGCTCCATCCCATTTGTGGGAATGATTCTCTTAACCTAAAATTCTATTATGTCATTCCCTTGGGTAAAATTCTTCAATGGTTCTGTTGCCCTCAGATGGAAGTTTGCACTCTCAACCTGACCTCCTGACCTAGAAGACTGTCTCCACCCTGGCCTTCCCCTATGCTGTTCCTTCACTTGCTTGCTGGCTAACTTATTCTCATCCTGCAGATCTCAGTTTAAATGATATTTTTCCTGGGAAGCCAGAACTGACCCCCTAGAACAGCTCTGTTGCATAGAAATATAACATGAGTCACATATGTAATTTAAAGTTTTCTAGTAGCTACATTAAAAATATGAAAAGAAATAGGTGAAATTAATTTTATTCTTTCCTCTTTTTTTTTTTGTCAGATGGCTAGTGTGGAGACCCAAATCTGTGACCTTGGTGTTGTAAAGCTATGTTCTAACCAATTGAACTAACCGGCCAGCCAGGTGAAATTAATTTTAATCTTATATTTTATTTAACTCATATGCCAACATATGTTTCTTTCAATAAGAAATCAGCATAAAAATTACTGAGATACTTTATCATTATTATTATCTGGTAGCAAGTCTTTAAAATCTAGTGCACATTTTGCAATTACGGCACATCTCAGTGAAGCCCGGCCACATCCCAAGTCTTAACAGCCACATGTGGCTAGGGGCTCCTGTATTGCACAGCGCAGTTGTAGACTAAGTTGGCTTCCCTCCTGTGGGGCTTGTCCCTCCTCTCCTGTGCTATGCTCCTGCCACAGGACTTCTACTTGTCCTGCAGGTGGAACATGCTCTTTCTCGCCTCCAGGTCTCACCATAGTCTATTTCCTCTGCCTGGTACACTCTTCCTCACACCTCCTGTATCTGGCTAGCTCCTATGTAATTTTTCAGGTCTCAGCTTCCTCCAAAAAATCTTCCATAACTTCTCAAACCCAGGTTAAGTATATATCCTATGTGTTTCCATGTGTTTCTTAAGAAACATCATGGCATGTCTTTTTGCTGTATTACCAATGCCTCAATGTCGTTCTTTCCAGAATGTGGGCTGTAGGAAGGGACTGCTGATATTTCTGGTTGTACTAGTCCAATACCTAATGTATACTAGATGCTTAATAAAGCATTACTTCCTGATTTTCAGATCCAAAACCAAACTTGTCTACTTAATTTTGTTGACTGAATTAATATATGGAGTCAAATGTCTCAAGTTTTTCACAGTTAAAAACTCAAAATCTAGTTGATTTATTTCATAAAACCTGTTGACTCATATTTCATAGACTACCTGTATACCTGGATAATACTATTTAAAAATAAACAGTACAAGCCAGGTCAATAGTGTTGCACCAACAGCAATTTTCTGGTTTTGACAACATACTATAATTACATAACATATTATCATTGGGGGAAGGGTATGTGGGAACATGATACTATTTTTGTGGCTTCTTGTGAATTTTAAATTACTCCAGAACAAAGACTTATTAAAAATTTTTTTTTCTCAACTTAAATGATTTTAGGTAATCACAAACTTCCATAGCCCATAAATGTTTTTGCTTGGTATTATTAAAATGGTTATTAGAGGGGGGAGAGGGACGGGGAGAGAGAAGGAGGAAGGGGAAGAGAGTGGGGAAGGGGGAAGGGCAGAGATTGGATAAGGGACATAAAGAATAAGTATGACTCATAATAATGAATATGTTCATAAAAATAAATTAAAAAATAAATAAGAAAAAAATGCTGTTTCTTAAGGGAAGACATAGCATGAAGCAAAATGTGGGGTGGGAGAGGACTTGTGTCAGAGTTCGGGGATGCATGGCACTCTTTTGAATATTAGGATTTTGGCAGCCCTCCTGAAGTGATTAGGAGACTAAAAACAACATTTAAACAAATTAGGAATGATTACAATGCCATCATTACCACAGTGGAACCACGGCTCCCAGTGTTTATAAAGCAGTTCGTGGTCACCCTCTCCCACCGTCCTGCTATGTGAGTAGAACTGTAACTGCCTTGACCGTACGTGCTCACGTTCTCACAAGTCAAAGCTCCTGCCTGCTTGACTTCACACTTTACTCTGTTCACAGCAGGTTGGGCTATCCTTTATGTTTTCATGCCTGATCAGCTAAACTGTCCATCAGACAGATGCTGCTGCAACGATATGTGTTTGCAACTGTGCTTCCATTCCAAAAATGTCTCATTGGGCAAGATCTGGTGGTAGCACTATTCTGATCTCATGGTTTATTAGAATGCCACAGCTCGATGGTTGAGATCCTCTGATCTAGATGTTATAAATGGAAGATCTATTTTAGTTCTTGACCAATGCAAATTATTTTTAAAGGGCCCAGTTAAAGCTCTATGTCTTTTTTTGAACATTTTAGACTCTGCTGACCTTCATCTCTTCCTTCAACTGAGCCTATACCATGTATTCTAATATGTGGTTTGTAAACTCTGTGTCATTTCGTAATTCTCCTTTAAGTGTATGTTTTCTCATTCTGATAACTTATAAGTTCTACAAAGAAAGGAGAACCGTCTGTGTTTTTTTTGTGTGTGTCATCCATCCCTTGGCTTCTGAGTCAAGTCTATTCAATTCTACTTGCAGATTCTAAAAAAAATAACTATTAAGTCGATTTATCTAGATTAGATGATTTAAGCAAAGGCAATAAAACTGTTTGATCATGGCTACATTGAACTTGTGACTGAAAATTCTTGCCAACACAGACACATACCTTTAAGAGAAATGTTCTATATTTATGACATTTACTTATTCATTCAAAAGCTCTTTATGAATCATATACTATGTCCCCACCATTGAGTAGGCTACGGAGACACAAGGGAAGCAAGACAGATGGGTCTTTGCCTGCATAGAGCTCACACAGAATTCCCTTCCTCGGTGGTACCCTACCACCCAACACTTCTCAGTCTCAAAAATGTGCGCTGGTCACACACAAATGGCTCCAGTACATATAGGCTTCCAAAGGGCAGTCCATCCTTTACAACTTGAAGGGACGTGATTGTGGCTATGACAATAGTACATGCTGAATTCAGAATCTTTAGAACACATTCTCCAGCTGGTTTACCCATGCCTCTCTCTCTCTTTATTTTAAGTATAGCTCCTTTTTTTTTCTGTTCACAGAATCATATATCCATCCCCTTCTATGAATAAATAATAACATGACATCCAATTGCACATCCTATTTGTTAATGTGCTCTGAAAAAAACTGATATATTGTGAACCTGTTTCCAAGTCAACAAATGCTCATATGTGAGTTTGCATACACATTGAAGTCAGAAAGCAGAGTGCTAAGGCTCTGAAATTATACTGCCCAGATTTCACAACCTAGCTCCAGATTTACCAGCTGTGTTGATCTCCTGGAATTTATTTACCCTCTTTGTGCCTCAATTTATTAAACTGCCAAATGAAGAATAATATGACCTACTTCATTGTGTTGCCACAAGGATTAAATAAGAATGACTGTAAGGCACAGTATAAGAGCTCGATAATGTTAGCTATCTGTCTACATCAGTGGTTTTCAAACTAGTTTAAAGCAGTTCAACATTGCAAAAAATATTTTGCAGAGCCGTAAGTAAAGAAACACTTACGAACAGAGTGAAGCTTCTCCGGGTGAGGCTAAGGTGAGGGTCTAGGGTCTCTGCTGCCTCTCCAAGGTATTCTAGAAAAGTGGCTCTCAGATTTTAGTATATCTTGCAGCCACCTGGGGAATGTAATGAAAATGCAGAGGCCCAGGCTTTATTCTACTTCAGTAAGCTCCGGTCTCTGTATGCTTTATTAGCTCTCTAAGTGATTCTGGTACACACAGAAAATTGACAACCACAGCTGTACAGTTCTCCACACTCTCAAAGCCATTGATCCACATCATAATTTTTAATGGCCACATAAACTTCATAGAATGGGTTCACACTGATGTATTTAAGCACTCCACTATTGATGGATATTTAGGTTGTTTCCATGTTTTTTTTCAGTTATAACAATTGCTGCAGTAAATGTTCTTACACACATATATCCTCCTGTACGTGCATGAATACGTCTGCCAGATAGATTTTTAGAAATGAAATTGCTAGGCCCAGAGTATATGTGCTTTAAATTTTGATAAATATTGTCAAATTGCCCTCTGAAAGGTTATATCAATTTACTCTCCTGCCAACTGGGTTGAAGAGGGTACCTCTTTCCCCACCCTGCCATTTTTCTCTTAACTCAGGTTTTAATACTGTTTATTTTAGGGCATTGATGAAATCCACATCAGTGATAAATGAATCCGTAAGCAGCCACTGATTACCTTTCAGACACAGATTCAGCAACCCCATTGATACTTCAGAAATCATTTTCTTATCAGTGACGTCCTCCAACACACGGCCAAGGCTTCCACTGATATATTTGCTTATCTTTGTATCTCTGGCTTATTCCAAAATATAAGAAATTTTGCTGTCTCTCTTGATTTCAGGCTGAGTTTTCTACTTTCTATGAAAGAGGTTATTATTTATACTCAAGAAATTCTGAAGTCAAAAAATATAATTCTCCCATTGTTGAGTTCCTGGATGTCTTCCTCCGATCAGAGCCGTATCTCTGAGTAACACATCACAGGAGCGACAGCTCTCTGGTGATTTAGGAGCCTGCCAGATCATTAGAGCATTACCAATGTAAGGATGTATTAGTGTAACACATCATCAGCATGTTATCGCTCAGTGATGAATTGCTCCAAATCAGAACAATGGCCTAAGGAAACTATGAATTCTTCTAGAGTTAGAAATGAAATCTTTTTTTTTTTGAATAATAAATAAATAAATATGTGGTTTTCTTTCACAGGGGAAGATGTTTAAATCATTAACTTGTATATTTTTGATCTTCCAATCATCCCTTGGTCACGGTCTGGTTTGAGCTAGAGGCAAGGTCTTCAGGCTGGATGGATAGGAGCCTTTTTAGCTATAAAATTAATTATTTGCGCCAAGGGAAGATCTGCGTTCACCAAAAATGATCCTCTTTACTCCCATCCTTGTGGTATGTTTCCCTCTACATTGAAAGGGCATTTGTGAATGGAGGTCTTTATCATTTGTGCATTTGCTTTTAAAGGGGAACTCTTTAAGCATAGAGACCATCTTTTTAATAACTTGGTCTATCACTATGGTGCCTGAACAGTGTGCGTTGAATTCTTGGTGATGGAAAATCTGGTCCTCCAAAGCCAGAAAGCTCCCACGATGGGAATCATGCCTTGCATAACGACAATGCCTTTAGAATGGGCTCTTTAAAGTGGAATTATGCCAATGTGAGAGGTGAGAGCTGCCACGTTAACTCCCCACCAATAGGATGAGCAAGAGGGACCTAAGAGAGGAAGAACTGCCATCTCAGATTTTCACTAAGGTGGCTCAAAGCTTGTGCTCTGGCATGCTCGCTCAGTCACTTCCTAGTCTGGGCAAATGGCTTGACCTCTTTGAGTCAGTCTCATCTGTAATATGGAGATGCCTCTAGTAACTTACTGCCTTATAGGGTCCTTGTGATGATTACATTAGCTTATTGCATGGAAATGGCTAAGTGTAGTGCCCTGTACATAGTAAATGTCCTGTGAATGCTAGCAATTGTGGTTGTTGTTTTTACATTTTGCTGCCCATGAGAGAAAAAGCCTTGATGTTTGGCAACTCTGGGGGTCTGGTGAACATGCTAGTGTTTTAGGCCCAGCATTTACATTCTATGTTTCCTAGCCTAGTGTTTATCTTCTCTGGATTAAGATGCTGTAGCACTCACTTTGAAAGACAGACTTTCAGAAAGGCCATTCTGAGAAACTACAAGTACCTGAAGAAAACTTCCATATAACCATGTCCCAGAGAAGATGAGAGTATTTGGAACTGCCATTGGCATGAAAGGTGGCATGTGCAATTTTAAAATGATTGAGTTTATAGGAAATAACAAACGGGAGCTGCTACTGCTGTGATTAACCATGAGCCAGGCACTGTGCTAAGTGTATTGCATTGGGTCCCCTCAACAACAAGACATCCCACAGGATTAATATCCTCACTCAGCAGATAAGAAAAGTGTGGCTCAGAGAAGTCAGGGAACCTACCCAAGGACATACTGTAAGAAACGTGTGGAGCCAGGATTCCATTTGGATTTCTTTGATTCTAGAGCCTGCTATACATTTCTTGAAAACATGCGTCTCACATTCACAACATAGTTCTGCATGTTTTGAAGTGTGTGGCCCACCTATAGGCATTACTTGAAATAGAGACAAATAGAAAACACACCAGGAAATCAACATGAACATCTTGGTGGATAACAAGGCACCGAGAAGCCCTGGTTATCCTGAGGCCTGGCAATCGGCACAGGCTGAGTTCTCCTAATCCAATGGAACCTTCCAGGAGAGGCGTTCAGTGCTGCACTTGACTTCTACCCATCCTCTGAGGTTGGCTTCTCATTGTGATCCGCCTACACAGGGACAGCATGCATGCTGCAGATAAGCAAAGTTGGGAGGCAAAAACCATCCTCCCGTGTCTGCCCCCTCCCTCCTCACTCCCCCTTCAAAGCAAATTGCAAAGAACTGCTCTGTTCTGATGAGGCATTAACATGTCATCATAGCACATAGTTCTGATCAACTTAATCCTGCAGCTTGCTGCCGAAGGCTGCATCAGCATATCAAACTTCGGGTTATGGGAGAACAATGATCTTCTGTGGCTACTGATTTTTTTTTTTTAAAGCACATTCAAATGGAATAAACACATCAATGCCAGAGACAATATTATAAATTATTTCAGTGAACATTTAATTTCAGTGGGTAGATGAAAAGTAAGTTTGTTGAAATGAGTTTTTCCTTGTCTGCGGGAGATCTGTTTACTTTGGAATGGCTTTGGGAGGCTATGGAGGCCACTATTTCCCTGGATTTTTTTTTTTTTTTTCTTTGCAGTTGTTTTGGAGAACAATTTTCTCTGACATGTAGCTGGTTGTTTTATGGCTCTAAGAAATATATTGGTTTATTCATCTGTTGCAACTATAATAATATTGCCATTGGAGTCCAACTCGGTAATAAATCAGGCCATTCCTTTCCACTCTATACAAATAATTAAAATAAAAATCGACTGTGCCAGTGAATTTGTTCTACAAGCTGAATAGAATTGTGTGCTATAAGTCTAGACATTTTGGTTGACACAGGACTGTATATCTTAAAAATAAGAAAACAAAAGGTGGGAAAATAAGATCTTATTTCATTATGTGCAATTTATAACATTTATCTTGAAGATAAAGTTGCCTTCCTCCGCTGCCTGTTAACTAGGAGCCAGAATTCGAATACTATGGAGTGTTCATGGCATGGTGACCTCCCCCCACCCCCCTCCCCACTCTATTTCTTCTCTTTTCTTTCCTGTCTTCCTTGCATCATTGAAAAGCAAGTTGCGGTTCATTATTGTAGTTCTGGAAATAGGCGTCTCTTATTTATGTATGTGTGCTTGCATATATTTTTTTATTCATGTCCTATCTTTTTCCTGAAAAGAATTAAGGCAGCTTGGAAAAAATGTATAATTCAAAATAAAATAAAAATGAATGAGTCAGAAGAAGTGATGGAAAGACGGAAATAGTTTCAGAAGAATAAAATGAAGGCATGATATTGACTCAGAAAATGAATGTTAAGAAGTCTGGCCCATTGCTAGATGAGGGCCATGTTTTTGGCTTGGAGGCTCCTCCTAGGGTTAATGCCATAATTCCCAGTAACCATTAGATTAGAAACATATTAATCACTTAGGAGAAGCTAAACTGTGCTTGGTATTGACCCAGAGAGTTTTTCCCTTTGGGCCCTCTCTAGAGGATACTATGACACAGGGTCAAGAGTCCTAAATATGATCCTTAAGAAATACAATCAATTAATTGGGCTTTTCCTTATACTTGTACTTCCCTGATGGCCAATGGCACAGCACCAAGCAGCAAAAGCATTTCTATTGGGACCAAATGTGCAGTCTAGATAGACAGTCCTCTCTTGCCCTTGCTTAAGCCAAGAAAAGACCTTAGCACACAAGATCAATGGTTCTCAAACTTCACTGTGCATGAGATTCACCCAGGAAGTAAAAGTTGTCAGGCCTCCCCCCACCCCACCCCTGGCCTGTATGTGAGGATAAGCCAGGTTATGCTACAGTAAAAAACAGCTCTGAAATCTCAGGGGCTTGAACCAGCAAAGGTTTATATTTTGCTCATGTGACACAAACATTGCAGGAGGTCAGCTGGGGAAGTGGGTGGCAGATGGGGGATAGTGGTGTCTCGCTCTGTGGCTCCTGCACTTAGGGATCCAGCCTAAAGGAGGCTCCATCTCTATACTTCCATGATTGCCAAAACAGAGAAAATGCTGGGGCAAATTGCATTATTGTAATTATTGTAAGCTCCTATAGCTTACAATTGGAAGACAGGTGTGCCACTTTCCAAGTCCATTTCATTGGTCAAAGCAAGCCATGTGGTCATGCCTAACTACAAAGTGCAACCCAGGAAAGTGCAGCCCAACCTCGGGCCTGGAAGAAGAGAATCTAGGTTTTGTATAGGAACCCCAGTTGCTTCCAGCAGATGGTCTTTGGACCATATTTTGAGAAGTGTTGATCTAGAGAAATGGCTGGATTGTGTGTCCCTCAGGAAATCTTCCATAAATATTTTTCTGACCTGGGCTCTAGATATGTGCTGAGTGGTGGTGCATTTGAGGTAAGATCTTGACAAATACCTGCTTTCTAGCTATTCTGCAGAAGCAGTAAGTACTAAGCCATAATGTGTTTAACAGTCATGTATTCTCGAGGGTAAAGCTGAGGAGCCTATTAAGGACACTCCTGATTTTAAAATGGCTTCACCTTTAAAAGGACCTGTTACCTATAGAGTACCTATAGGCTCAGCCAAGATTTTCCTCAGTAAATAGTTTTGGCTCTGCTACAATAGTTACCACAAAGTCCCAGAGTTCTATGCTACAGACCAGAGGTTCTTAACTAGGTGTGAGTGAATCTTTGGGGAAAAAAACACATATTTGGAAAATCTAGGCTGTTTCCCAGGCTTATGTATTTTTATTAAAGCTCCACAGGTGACTCTGAAGCATCCTCTTGGTTAAGAAGCACAGGCATAGAGCTTGGAAAAAAATTGAAGTTATAAACAAGTGCCCACATCTACTATAAAATGTCTCGATAAAGTTCCCCTGAAATGCTTAATTATTATTTTGCTGGTGCCTACATGTTAAACATTAAAGTGATGAATGAATATATTTAAAGATAATTTAGATTGTACTGAAATAGCTTAACATGAAAATTGTCAGCACTGCAGCCTAGAGGCAATCATGTTTAACTCTTTTATCCATTTCTTCTGGTATTTACTGCCGTATCTTTACTGCCACATACTGCTGTTTCTTCATTTGCCACTCTTAAGAGATAGGTTACCTAGTGCAGTGCCATCCAATAGAAATATAATGAAAATGACCTATGTGATTTTAACTTTTCTAGTAGCCGCATTTAAAAAAAAATTGAAAAGAAAACAGGTGAAATTAATTTTAGCAATGTGAGGGTAGTTCAAAAAATTCATGGAAGGATTCATATTAATCTTTTAATTCTATTTTTCCACGAACTTTTTGAAGTACCCGTGTATATTTTGTTTAATCCAGTGTGTCCAAAATATTATCATTTCAACATGTAACCAACATAAAACTATCAGTGAGATATTTTACATTCTTCATACTAAGTATTTGAAATTCTTTGTGTATTTGACACTTAGAGAACCTGTAGAGAATCCTAAATAAGCCATATTCGAGTGCTTGGAAGCCACATATGACTAGTGTTCACTGGATTGCACAGCACAGACCTAGAGGTTTTCTGTGATTGCAGATGAATATTTAGTCATTTGCAGGTTAAGAACATGATAACCTGTTATTTTTAACAGTTTTCTCAATACAGTGATAAAATGTGCAATAGTGGACAATAGGGAAATAGCTGTGGCGAAATCAGACTGTTTTTTATGTACATTATAGGACTGAGAGACTTGGAATTTGTCAAGAAGGAAATGAATATATATTTGGCTCATTCTTATATTTTTCCTTAGTTTTGGGGAATAGGGATTAACATTTAGAAGAAAAACATGGGATGGCACTCTGCTGTCTAATTTGATGAGACTACAGCCACGGAAATGACAAAGAGAAACAAATAGCAAGGAAGAAGTTTAGTAGTTGGGTCAGGTCTTGAACAGTTCTGGGGATCTGACATCCTTCTCAGACGCTGTTTACACCTGGGATTTGTAATCAGCTGTTCATATGAGGGTGCATTACCCAAACCAGTCAAAAAATTGACTTGCATTTTAGAAGTCTAGGGAAATTAATCTTTGTACTGGGGATTTGTTATTTCAGCCTCCCAATATCCATCTTCTCTTTTTCTAGTAAGCGTACCCCAGTTTTCCCCTGGAGACTCACCCTATCCTCTACTCTCAGCCCTTGTGCTTTGGGAAATATGAATTCTATGCTGAGTTGCAGTGGCAGAATGCATGACTCAGCCTGGCCACTCAGAGAATTTTGGTCATCTGGCCACAGTGATTGGGTCAGGGTGGGCACAGATAAGCCAAGGAAATTAGGCTTGGTCAGAGAAATCTTGAGGTTTTTGCTTGAGCAAGTGAAACGAGGCACTCATTTCTCTGGGCTTTAACCTAGAAGAAGGTGATGCTGGAGCAGCCAAGGCTACCCTGTGAAGCCTGGGAGTGAAGCCCACACAGTGGGCAGAGATGCTGAGACATGGAAAGGCACTGAGTCCTGATGACTGTGTTTGAGCTCCAGAATTCGGCTGTGTCTGAAACCAGAGATCTACTCTTGACAAGAGTAAATCCCCAAGGTTTCTCTCTTTCGGCACCACCAGTTTGTGTTCATAGTCAAGTTTCTAGTCATTTTCTTTCTTTTTTTTATGCATTCATTTTTCTCTATAACATTTCCCAGTGTGGATTAGTCAGGATAGTAGTCTTATAAGATGCTTCAAGAAAAAGTGTTTCCATGATCAAATGAATTTGGTAAATTCTAGAGACTAACTTCCTTCACTTTCGTACATTAAAAGCTCTCAGAATTTCAGAAAATTGATCAGCTCTGTCTTTTCAAGACTTATTTGACCATGGTAACATTATTTTCTTTTTTAAAATTAAGTCATTATACTTATTTTTGGCAGCTGGCGATACTGAGATCCAAACCCTTGACCTGTAGTGTTGTAACACTGTACTCTAACTAATTGAGCTAATCGGCCAGCCCTCTTTTCTTTTCTTTTTTTTCTGCATATCTATTATTTTACTATGGAACATGCTTTGCCAGCTTCTTCTCTAGGAAGGAAGGAATTCTCCCATGGCTGGTGCTACATCCAATCTTGGCCCATCCCTGGAGATGTTACGTACCTCCATGTTATAAATTACCATCCATGAGAAAACATATGTCTAAATAGACATTATGTCTCTGACAAGGAAAATGTAAGTATTTTGGATACACATTTAGATTGCTAGGCAACCAAATTAGTATAGACTTGATATTTAAACCAGGCTGGTTGGCTTGGATATTTGTTGAGTCAGTACTTTGTTATAGTCCCTAACCTTAAGGAGGTAATAATTTAGAGATCTTCACATGTGAATCCAACTTGCAATAGTCCAATTATTGTTCCAATAGTCCTTCTCTAACTAATCAGACCATTTATGCTGATCTGACTTGGTCTGACACTACCCTGTAACCCCAGACAGATTTTGAATTACTCGTCATGAAAAACAGCATTATCATAGGATCTTACATTGACATAACATTTAAAATTTTGACCTCTTTCAAAGATATCATGTTATTTAACCCTAGTGAAAAACTTTAGGAGAGAGATAGAACAGCCGTTATTACCCCTATTTTGCATAGAAAATAAGAGAAGTTCAGAGAAATTAAATGGTCTGCCCAAGGCCACACAATTTCAAGTGCTCAAAATCAGGGGGACCCAGTCCACGGATTTCCAATTTATCTTTTTCTTTTTTTTACTCACCAATGCCATTTATTACTTGCTCAATTTGCTCTAGTACCTAGGATGTGAAAGGTAGGATACAGACTTTTACTGTCAGTATATAGTAACCACTAGCCGTATTTGGCTCTTGAGCACTTGGAATGTGGTGACTGCAGCTGAGGAACTGAATTTTGAAATTTAATTTTAATTAATTGAAGCTTACATTTAAAGACATACTCAATTCAAGTACTGGAAAATTTTAAGCATTTCGAAATAACATGGATATATGAATTTACTTCTTCCAACTGTAAATTTTATATTTAAATATAGGTTATATATTTTTAAATGAAATCTTAGTGTCCAAATTGAGATATACTGTAAGTATAAAACACTCATTGGATTTAGAAGATGTGGCATGAAAGAAGAATGTAAAGTATTTCATTAATAGTCTTTATATTAATTATGTGTTGAAGTGATAATATTTTGGTTATATTGTGTTAAATAGAAATACATTATTAAAATTAGTTTCACCTATTTTTTTCCTCTTTTTGCGATGTGGCTACTTAGAAAGTATAAAGTTTATACATGGCTTTCATTATATTTACTTGGACAGCACTGATATAGACTAGATTGGAGTGTCCTGAATGTTTAGCTGCAAAATCCTAAGCCCAAGGAAAATGGGTGGTGGGGTGGTATAGAGCTAAAATTCAGAGAATGGCCTTGGGAGTGGCTTGGTTGTGAATTCTGGCTCTGATACCTACTAACTGAAATCAGTTGTCCTCTTGAAGCCTATTGCCTTACCTGTTAATTAGGGATAATGTTAATACCTACTTCATTGAATTTTTTGAGGGTTCAATGAGCTTATGCACATACAGCAGATAGACTAGTGCTAGGCAATGTTTAAATGCTCATTACTTTGTTACTGCTACTAATAATTATAATAATACTATGGGTACAAAATGCAAATAGAATCCCCAGCCTTAGTAAATGATAGTATTTTTTTCTGAACTTTTTTTCTTTTGAGGTGTCATCCTCTGTCACAATTCTTTACACTGGACTGCATTAATCATACCCTGTTTTGTTCTTACTGACAGTAATGAATAGTAACTGATACAAACCAGCCTGCTAGGTCACTGATGAGGTGGCTACGAATGCTCTTTTCCAAGGCGGTTCTTAATTACCTTTTGTGTGTGAAATACCATATGCTGTAATTCCTCTAGCTGGAAATCTGCTCTGAGTTACGATGCCATATTCATTTTAAATAATGTCTCTGGTTGGTTTCTCCTCTGTAAATCTCAGGGAAATGTTTGATTCAGTTTTTCCTTATACTTTTATTTTTTAATTGGGTGACTTCCTAATTCTCTCTTTTCTATCTCCCTTTTAAAAAATTATTATTTAAATCAGTGACTCTAGCCATGCTTTGAGGGTTGGGACTACCTGTGTGCTCACCTTACTTGAAGGCATCAGAACTTCTCTGAATCACAGTGCATATACCTGACTTAAGGCTATAGAGATAACTCTGTTACATACAAATGCTGTTTTCAGGACACTGGAAACTAATAAATAAAAAATAATAAAGTTTCCAACTTTTAAAAGTCTGGGAGATGCTCCCATAGTTGAAGGTTGGGTTTTCAGCCTCCTCAGCCATCCAGGACACATTTGGAAACATAGTAGAAGCAAAATGGCCTTTCAGTTGCCAAGAGCACAGTTGTTGCCAAGCACAGCATTTTGTCCAGGAGGAGAGGGCAAGATTTTTCCAAAAGACTCTGATGTATCTGTGAATCTAAGACAAGGGCTGGTAAACTTTTTCTGTAAAGAGCAGATAGTAAATATTTCAGGCTTTGATGGGCCATGCAGTCTTGGTCACAACTGCTCAACCTGGCCTGTTGTAGAGTGAAAGCAGCCATAGACAATGAGGAAAGGAATGAACATAGCTGTGTTCCAAATAAAACTTTATTTACAAAACAAGCAGCAGGCTGGATTTGGTCCATAGGCTGCAGTTTGCTTACCCTGATCTGAAATATGGTGACAGATTAGAGGTAGCAGGGCAGAAGAAAAGCAGTCAGAAGAGGCAGCTGTTGGATCGAAGAAAGGGTAAAGTGATGTCTTCAGGGTTGACACAACCATGTGAAAAGTGCACCCATCTAAGGCCCTTCCATGTAGGGGCAAATGGCCCTAGTAGCATCATGCTATGATTGAAGATATAATTTCAGATATGATAACTGAGATTTGTAATGATGGTCCTAAATCCTCCAGGAACTAGGAAAATGTATTCTGTATATTCTGATTACAAAGACATGGATTAGGAAACATATTTGAGAGAGTTGAGCCAAACAGATGAAAATAAAAATGTATTTTGTCACATAAGTTGGTGTCAGTTATCTAAAAAACTCATAGCATTCTCCATTTTCTCAGATCTGTGGCTCTTGAAGTGCTACTGTATTTTTATCTTTTGCTCTTTAAGCTAATGAAACCAACATTCTACATGGATCTTTGTACAGATTCTCTGTGGGGCTTAGGAGAACATTCAAAATCTACATTGCCCCCTGACCTTTTATAAAAGAGAAATCTATGCAAAATGATAAAATGTACCTTATATATGCATAATTCATGCTGACTGCTGAAAAACAGTGTTCTCCCAGGAAAAAGAATGTCTTGGATCACTCTTGCTGTACTTGGGAGGAAATTGGTTATTTCCAGCTTGGGACCCTAGGAATATGTCACTGTATAGCAGTTGGGCTGCTGCTGAGTTGATGTCTTTGAAGGTTTTTCCAGTACATTTTCCAGGATTTTTTTCAAGGAAGGAAATTTTGTGACTCACCATTCAACAGATTCTAGCTCTTTCTCCCTTTTGCTATGAATCATTCTATATTTATCATTATTGACAAGGAATATCAATAATGGTTGGATTTATTGTATTTCTCCCTTAGATATAGTTTATGTTCAAGTAATGAAATATGAATTTGCACAGACAGATTAGAAATTTTCCCAGCTCATTTGTAAAACCTCTCAGGTTTTGCCATCAGGGGTTGACCATCAAGGAAAGGTAAAGATAAAAATTTTTAAAAGATACCTTGACTTTACCTTTTGCAAAAGTGTTTCTTATCTATGAGTTTATAATAGCTTTGCAATAATACTGTAAAGTATTGCATGAGGTTAATACTGGGATTCAGAGTCAGACTCCACAGTTGCAAAACCTCGTTTTACAGCTTTTGACTAAGTGACTTTGGGTAAATCACTTAACGTCTCAAGACCTGTTTCTTCATTTGTAAAATGAAAACTGTAATTGTGTATTTTTCAGAGTTGTTAGGGGGAGATGCCACACGTGGAATGATGAGCACAACATAGGGCTGCCGAGTACAGCCATTTAGGTTGTGAACTGCACAACTCTAGGAGGCGCCAGTCACACAGAGTACAATGCAATGTGGCAGCTCTGACCCAAAGTCTGTGCTTGACATATGAAGCTATTATTATTAATAATGAGGAACCCAAGGTACACAAAGGTTATAAAACTTGTCTATGATTTTATACTCTTTCTGTGAAAAACCATTATTACATGGCAATGTCTATTAGGCATATATTGTTCATCAAAAATTTTGGCAAATTTATTATTTGATTTCAATTGTTAGATTAAGACAATCAATAATTATTTAGTAGATGCTCGTACTAGATTTTTGTTTCTCTGTGGATTTGATTCTCTTTGACCTGATTCCAGAGTTTTCTTCGATATAACTATAGCCAGTTTATCCTATGTTCACTGTCATATTCTTGGGAATGTGAAGTTCTGCTCATTCATTCAAGAAACACTGATAAAGCACCAGCTTGTGTATGACACTGTTCTAGGAACAGAAAGGACGAAAATGACTAGCATGATTTCTTAAGGGGCTTACAGTCTCATGTGGAGGCAGGCAGGTGAGCAGGTCATAAGAGCAGGGAGAGAAATGCCTAAAAGAATAAGTCATTAATTCATTGCTTCAGTGTTTTCTCATTCAAGAAACATATTGATTACGAACTGACACCACTGATGTTGTGGTAGCAACAGGATACCAAAAGTAGCGAGATGGTTAATTTTATGTGTCACCTTAACGGGGCCATGGGGTGCTCAGATATTTGGTAAAACATTATTATTTTGGGTTTGTCTGTGAAGGTGTTTTTGGATGAGATTAACATTTGAATCAGTAGACTGAATCAAGCAGATTGCCCTCCCCAGTGTATGTGGGTCTCAGCAATCAGTTGAAGGCCTGAATCAAACAAAAAGGCTGACCCTCTGCAAATAAGAGGGAGCTTCTCCTGCCTGACTACTTGAGCTGGGACACCAGTCTTTTCTTGCCTTCAGACTCAAACTGAAACATTGGCTTTCTTTGTGTCTCAAGCCTGCTGGCTTTTGGACTGGAACTTATACCGTCAGCTCTCCTGGTTCTCAGGCCTTCGGATTCAGACTGAAATGACACCGTCCATTCTCCTGGGTCTCCAGCTTGCTGTCTGCAGGTCTTGGGACTTCTCAGCCTCCACAAGCATTTGAGCCAATTTCTTGTAATAAATCTCTTTCTCTCTCTCTATACATCTCAGTGGTTTTGTTTCTCTGGAGACCCTTGACTAATACAAGTAGTGAAACCTGGTCGCTCTTCTAAAAGAGCTCAGGCCAAGCCTGCTGGAGTTGATGAGACAGGAGCCAATTTTGCAGGACAAGTAGGAGGAGAGTACCAGGCAGACACAAAAGGGAATGATGTTGTAGGAAGTCCAAGGAAAATCAAAGTGCACTGGATGGTGCTGAGGACTTGGTGTCAGCCTGGATGGGTGATATGTCCCAGCCATACCACTTAGAGCCTCTGTAATCTTGCTCAAGCTCCTTTCTACCTCTGAACTTCAACTTCCCCAACTGCTCAAATGAAAAAAAAAAATAACCTTTTCTCTATTAACAACCCTGATGATTTTTGAGAGGTCCAAGTGAAGTAAGTATGCAGCAATTTCTTTGGAAATTGGAAAGAGTAAAGTACTATATAAAATAGAAGAGGTGATCACTTTGTCATGTATGGAAGCTCCAGTGAAGGGTATCTTATTTAGGTTACCCTGAAAACCTGAGACAAAAACTTGGAGGCAGATCCTTCCAGGAAGATGGAGTGAGGGAACAGGGAGAATGTTACAGGAAAGGAGGAGAAGCCGACATAAAGGTCTGTAATTGAAGTTGCTGCTTGGGCAATAGAGGGTTGATTCCACTAGGACTCCTGAGAAGCAAACAGAATTCCTCCCGAAAATGCTCACCCAAAGGATGGGAGCTGGAGGGTGTTTATCCACTGATTGCTGTCCCTCTATTTAAGGGCCAGGATCTGGATTATGATGGACAAAAGATACAATTATCTTGGGGATGTCCGTAGTGTCCAGATATCTGATTTAGTTTCCAGCTTCTAGCTCTAATATGCTTCATGGTTATGGAGACATACTCTCCTTTTTTCATTCTTTGTCCTCTAACTCTTATGAATAGAATGCCTACTGGGTAAGAGCCATACAAATCAGTGCTATGAATTTGTTAAAAGTGAAAGGCTTTCCCCCCCTCACTTTTGATGTTGCTTCTTTTGAGATACTCTTTCTCATCCCCAAACATTCTCATAGAACATTGCTCTGACCAAGAAGTATATTTGTAATCAAAACTGAATCTTCTGTAACCAAACCATGATTAGATAAGCAAGCAATTTTTGAGTTCAAGTAATTCTCTTCTTAAGTAGGAAACAATACAATAGTTTTATGTGAACTGTGCCTGGAATTCTAAACTGTGAAAGTCCTTTGAGGGTTGGATAAATGTGCACTTTGTCATAATAAAACATGCCAAAAGTAATATAGAATTCTATATATAGAGAGAATTTTATATATATATCAAGGTCCAGTACATATATATATATGTTCTTCCTACTGGGCCTTGATCATCCAGCAAGCCCAATTTATCAAAAGGAAGCTAAAAATAATCTCACCCACAAAGAGGTTCTGAAGTGTTGCTTCTGATAAAAACATTGTCATAAAATCCTGCTGTCATTTGATAACTTCTAAGTCAATGAAATATAACTTTCAAAATACTCTGATTAAGTTTGTCTCTTTAGCATAGGGACAGTATATTTGCATTTTTAGGATTTAAATTAGAATGCATTGATTCACAAATCTGTTCTAGATGCCTTTTTATAAACCGAGGTACTGCTTGCTGTCCTCAAGTTTAGTATCTTTGAAAATGAATATAGGAAGGTAGAAAATTTAGGCCAAATGTGTGACCTGATTATTTGAGTTTTCTGGATGTGGCAGCTGTTCATGAGTTTGGCTGTTTCAACTGAAACAATTAGCCACAAGCCCTCATTCCTAACTCTTCAGCATCCCTGAGTAGGCAGTTATCTCCTCTAATTAGCTGAGTGATCTTCGGCAAGCCACTTTATAGATGGAAAAATTGGAGGTCAGAGTGGAAAATGTCAATAGCAATTCTTTCCTTGCAGCTGTAAAGCACCTAGCATGGTGCTTCACATGTAGTGTGTGCTCACTCAAGAAGTATTTTTGAACATCTGTGTGCATGGCACTGTTCCAGAGGCAGAGTTTGCAGTGGTGCCCACAGTGGACAAGAGCTGATGTGCTGGCATAGGAAGGCAGACAAGAGCAAGGGAAGAAAGAAGCATTTCAGGTGGTGATGAGGGTTGAGAAACAGCAGAGGTATAATAGGGAGGAACTGGGCCAGACTTCTGAGATTGAATATCTGGGGAAGTCACTCTGAAGAGGGGACATTTGAGTAGCAACCTCAATGGCAAAGGATCTGCCACAGAAATACCTGTAGGCAGAACATCTTGGGCAGAGGGAAAACCAACCCAAGATTCTAAGCCTGGCATCTCTGAAGGAGGGCAAGAAGGCCTGGCAGGTAGTAAAAAAAGGGGAGAGTGGCATGAAGTGAGTTGCAGAGGTCAGCAGGGGCTAGATTGTGAAGAGCCTGGAAGACATAGTTCAGATTTTGCTCCAAGTGTGATGGGAAACCATCATTATATTTTAAGCAAGGAAGTGACTTGATCTGATTTAGCTTTTCATAAGAATCACTCTGGATGCTTTGTGGAGAATACAATCTGGGTGGGGAGGCCAGAGTAGAGGCAAGGAGGCCAGATGGGAGGATGTCACAGTAATTCAGAAAAAAGCCAATGGACCAAAGGACTAGAGAAAAAAAGTAGAAGAGCAAGGGATGTATTCCAGAGGCAGATCAAGAGACAGGATTTGGGTGTGGAAATGGGTGGAAAGGGAAAGATCAAGTGTTATGGATTGTGTTATATTCCTGTCCAAACTTATGTGTTGAAACCCTAACCCCCAATGGGATGTATTAGGAGGTGGGGCTTTGAGGAGGTAATTATGTTTAGATGAGGTCATGAGGGTGAAGCCCCATGATAGGATTAGTGTCCTCATAAGAAGAGAAAGATACTAGGTATAGTTCACTTTGTCCTCCATGTGAGGTGCAACGAGAAGACAGCCATCTGTAAACCAGGAAGAGAGTCCTCACCAGGAGCCAAATCAGCCGGCAACTTGATCTTGGACTTCCCAGCCCTCAGAACTCTGAGAAATAAATTTCCGTTGTTTAAGCCACCTGGTCTATAGTATTTTTGTTATAACAGCCTGAACTAAGACATCAAGGATAGCTCCTAGTTCTTTGTTTGAGAAACTGGGTACATAGTAAGTAGTGGTGCTGTTTTCTGAGATGAGAGAGACATAAAGAGAGGAGCAGGTGGGGAGGGGTTTTAATATGTAGGTGTAGAGATGCTGTCTTAGTTCGAGTTTCCCCAGAAGGTCTTGAGAGAGGATTTGAGTGTAATTTGACTATTTGGGAGGTGGTCTTAGGAAACACTAGTATGGGAGGGGGAAGGTGAGGCAGGGAGGCGAAGGCAGCCAGTCCAGGGAACATGATCAAGCAAGTTACCACTAAGAGCAACCAGAGCCTAATTTCTGTGGGGAACTCTGGGAGTCAGTGTAGAATAGGCACCTCAGTGCTGTCCCACCGAGTGGCGAGGAAGCTGGGTTTCTTAGACTCCTTGCAGACATTGATTGAAGGCTGTTGCTGGGGGGAAATGAGTTGTCTGGCACCTCCCACCTGCTGTGTATGCAGGTGGAGCAGCCTCTAGCAGCTAGAGAAAATCCTTAGGTAGAGAGATGCAGGGGCTGGCAATTGAAGGCATGGCAAGATAGAGATGTGGACAGTGCCTGCCACGATGCCAAATAAGCAAACAAACCCAGAGTCTGTAGCTCAGGCGAGAGGTCAGGACTCCTCTGTGTGTAGAGAGTATTGAAAGCCATGTACTAAAAAGAAATCACCCACAAGGTGATTGTGGATGGAGAAGATGACCTTAAAGTCCATGTGTCATGCCAACGTTTAGAGATAGCCTTGAGGAAAATATTGAGAAATAGTGGCCATTGTGGTTGGAGGACAATCAGCAGAACATTGCATCACTGGAGCCAAGAGAAGGTGACCATTCCCACTTTTAACATAGGGCGAGTGGCCACCTGTGTCAAATGCTGTAGAAAAGTTCTGGAGAGAAGAATATTGAAATGCATAGCTGCCTGGTGCCACTCAGGGGAGATACGTAAGATTATTATTATGATTATTAATTAGATCCTGTTTAGTTTTTTCTTTTGAACTGTCTCTTTTGGAACCTTACGAAACAGTGACTTTTCTTGTAGTAGAACATTTGTGGACAGTGGGAAGAGAAGATGTCTCAGTAAAATGCCCACTTAGTGCCCTGAGTCATTTAGTTCTGGAAGACTGTGCAGCACTCCGAACAATGGCTATTCTAGAACTTGGTGTGCAACCCAGATAATTCTTATGTGAAAGTCTCCCAAAGAATAAAGCAGCTTGGGTTTCTTAAACAGTACTCTTCCACTGAGGCAATGATCATCCTAAAGACTTTTACACTGTTAATGTTTTAAAAGCGCAGTCAGAAATATCAGACATTTGAGACTCTATCTAGGGATGTACACTAGCTTGCCTTTCTTTAGATTTGAATAAGAATGAGATTTGAGGAAGGACTTCTTTCCTCAAGCCTGAGAGTTTGTTCAGGTCATGTAGGGAAATGTTAATATAGTAGAAGTGAAGAACTTCATCTAACGGGAATGTTCCCCAGCCCTTCTCAAATTTGCCACTTCAGCTGTAGAATAAATGCATATAACTTCTTGGCCTTAGAGAATGTTCTAGGCAGATCATCAGGGTTATTTTAACATCTTCTCTTTATTGTAGTCTTTTAAAAAATGTCATTATCACATTTCTGTCTTGAGATGAGGAAGTGAAGCCAAATGATAATCATTACGACTAGTTTGTCACTTTTAGGAAACGCTTGTTGAGGCAGCCAAAGTGAGTTACTAAACAATTATTTAAGGATAAGTACTGAACTCCTGACACTGTCCAGGATTTAATTTTTACCAGTTCAGATTAGAGAAATGTTTCAAACCATTTTAGAGCACTCATCTCTGTCAGAGGCTTTTGCTCTTTCTTTGAGCTTCTGTTATTTCCTAAGAAAGCCAACATCATCTCTCATGCTTCCATGTCTAAGACTTTGCCCTCACCTTCATTGTGATAAAGATTTGGATGGAACAGAGGTGTGTTTGTGTGTGTGCATGTGGGTGTATGTATGCTTGCATGTAAGTTATGTGCATATTTTAATCAAAACAAATTGGTTGCATATTGCCCAGTGGGCTCTATATTATTTTTGTCTGTTTTATAAATAGTGTTGCAGCCTGGTTTTAAATTTCTAAATGTCACAGATAATTTTTAGTATTTTGAATCATGTATGAAGTGAAAACTACCCTCTTTCCAATACCCTCCATGGCTCCTAGCACTTTTTGGTTTCTGTTCCTGTTTCTTATGATATTCCTGTGAAGACAGTGTAGCTCAAGCTGCAAAAACACCTCTGCTCAACACCTTCAACTTTCTGCCGTGCCGTGCTATACGATGGGTTTTGGTATTCTACATGGATGGAGAGAAAAGCTGATGGAGGTAAGGTTGGGTCTCTATATAGGAGTGGCAGGGGTGGAGGAATGGCTGACTGTTTTTCTATCATTTCAACCCTTGGGTCATAGAGTTGGGCCATAGATAGTGAAGGGGAATTAAAAATTTCTCTTATCTTCTGTATCAGTCAGTATTCTGTTGCTTATAACACAATACCTGAAACTGGTCATTTATAAGAAAACAAAATTTCTTTCTTTCAGTTTTGGAGGCTGGGAAGTCCGAGGTCCAGGGAATGGATCTGATGATGGCCTTCTTCTTGATGGGAACGCTCTAGAGTCCTGTGGTGATGCAGGCAGTCACATGGTGAGGGCTGGACGAGAGTGCTTGTTAACAAGCTCACTCGTTCTCCTTATACAGCCACTAGTCCACACCCATGGTAACCCATTAAGCCATTAACCCATTACTCCATGAACGGATAAATCCATTCATCAGAGCATAGTCCTTATGATCCAGTCACCTCTTAAAGGCCCCACTTTTCAACACTGTCACATTGGGAACCAAGCTCCCACATGAGCTTTGGAGGGGACAAACATTTAGACCACAGCACCTTCTTTGGAGCTAACTATCCCTCTTTTCTTTCAAGAGAGTATATATGTGTTTCTAAATCAGTCTCACTTAATGATACAGCAAGAGTCAATTCCTCCTGTCTTTGGTTCTCTCTCTGTTTTTTTTCCCCCGATCTTTGGTTTACAGTGTTTAGACACCCTAGGATTTTTGTGAGCATTTTATTGGGAGGTTTGCAGTATGAGTGTCCATCGGCCTTGGAAGTCCCCATGCAACCTGGAAGTCCAAGGCAAGCCCTCCTTCCAGGAGGGCACATGATACTCCATTCTAGCTTAGACTCTGCTACAGGGAAGGGTCTGTTGGGAAATCAGAATTGAAATGAAATAAATACCACATTAAGTATAATTTAGCAAGAAACTTTGCACATTTAAACAAAGAACGATTTTCTTCTCATAGTTCAACATTGTGTTAACTCAAAGGTTGAATTATACATATATGTCACATCTTTCAAATGTCCCTGATTTTTAAGGACTCTTCTGATTGTTCATTCGGATTTTTTGTATCTCTCTATCTGCAGTGTTCCTCATTAAAAATCAGAATTTGAAAAATGATGGGAGAGTTTAAAAGTTAAAGTACATTCAAAAGTGCTCAAATATTTCACATTCTGAGTCTTTATTTCTTCCTGTCTCTAAAGGTACCTCTAATTGTGGCCCTTTGTTCCCATGTTTTTTTTGTTCAAAGACTACCCCCCATACACAAAGCCCTTGTGCTGAGAGAGGTGCTCCCATGCTGGCTATCTGTAAGCCCTCCGGGAGGAATGCGTGATATGAAATGATCAATCATGAGGCCATTTTTACTGTCATTAAAATCTCTTTGTGAGTGATCGCTGTTCTTTCTTCACATGAGATTAAAATTAAAGACAAGTTGAATAAAAAATAATTGCTCTCCTTTTCCAAAGGGGGAAATGTCTCTGAGGAAAGGAGGAAAGAAAACTTTCTCAATAAAAGCCAATCTCTCGTGGAAAAACACTTTAATTTTTCTCAGATATTCCAACATTTTATTTCCAGCCTCCCCTCCAGAATAGGATTAGTTTAAGCAAGCCAATTTTTTAGGATGTTGCACTCAAGGTCCTGTTTTCTAGATCATGCAGGCTGCTTCATATGAAATGAACATTTGTGCTATGCACTGCCCATGTCATAGTAAAGCATGGCAAAGGCAGATTCCAGAGTTCTCTCAGCCAAATGGGGATACAAGAGCTCATGACTGTAGTCACTTGTGCACTCTATCACACAGCACCCTATACAGGAGTGAGCTTCAAAATGAAAGCACTTTGTAAGCCGTGTTGGTTCTCTTATTAGTTAAGAATTATGAGGAATTGTCTCCTTGAAGCAGGCAAGAGAGGACTCCCGGAGTCCTAGGCAAGGAGCTGAAGGCAGTACCCCCCACCCAAAAGCAGGCAGGAGAGCATGCCCAGGGTCCTAGGCAAGGAGCTGAGGGCAGTACCCCCCACCCAAAAGCAGGCAGGAGAGCATGCCCGGGGTCCTAGGCAAGGAGCTGAGGGCAGTACCCCCCACCCAAAAGCAGGCAGGAGAGCATGCCCGGGGTCCTAGGCAAGGAGCTGAGGGCAGTACCCCCCACCCAAAAGCAGGCAGGAGAGCATGCCCGGGGTCCTAGGCAAGGAGCTGAAGGCAGTACCCCCCCCACCCAAAAGCAGGCAGGAGAGCATGCCCAGGGTCCTAGGCAAGGAGCTGAGGGCAGTACCCCCCACCCAAAAGCAGGCAGGAGAGCATGCCCAGGGTCCTAGGCAAGGAGCTGAGGGCAGTACCCCCCACCCAAAAGCAGGTGGGAGATCATGCCAAAACCACCACTTCTGCATGGAATAGAAAGATTCACTCAATGAAATTAAAAACATGACTGGTAGCTTAAGCAGCAGACTAGAACAAGCAGAAGAAAGAATTTCTGATGTTGAAGATAGTCTTTTTGAAATAATCCAGGTGGACAAAAAAAGGAAAAAAGAATTTTAAAAAATGAAGAAAATCTAAGAGAGCTAGCAGACAACCATAAGTGCACAAACATTTGAATCATGGGTGTTCCAGAAGGTGAGGAGAAAGGCAAAGGCATGGAGAACCTATTCAAAAAAATAATAATAGAAAACTTCTCAGGGATAAGGAGAGACATGGACCTTCAGATCCAGGAGGCTCAAAGATCCCCATACAGATTCAACCCCAAAAGATCCTCTCCAAGACACATTATAGTCAAACTGTCAAAGCTCAAACACAAAGAGAGAATCTTAAAAGAAGCAACAGAAAAGCATTTGCAAATTTTGTTGATCTTTTTAAAGAATCAACTTTTGGTTTTGTTGATTTTCTCTGTTATTTTTTAATTCCTTATTTCATATATTTCTGTTGTAATCTTTGTTACTTCCCACTTAAATTTGCTTTTGGTTTAGTTTGCTCATTTTCTATTTTCTTAAGGTAAATGTTTACATTACTGATTTGAGATTTTTCTTATTTTTAATATAGGTGTTTACAAGTATAAATTTTCCTTGAAGCACAGCATGAACCTGACACCATATAAATTTTGATATGTGGTGCTTTGATCTTTATCTCAAAATACTCTCTAATTTCCCTGTGATTTTTCTTTTTACCCATTGTTTATATAGGACAGTGTCATTTAATTTCCACTCGTATGTGAGTTTTCTAAATTTCCCTCTGTTATTGTGGTCAGAGAACATATGTTCTATGATTTTAGTCTTTTTTTTTTTTAAAGGAAAAATTTAAACAAACAAACAAAATGTTCATGGGAAGATTTCCATTATCTTTCAATTATATTTTTCCACAAAATTTTAAATGCTTATATTTCATATAAACCTTTTGTGTTTATATTGTTTTATTGATTTTTGTATGCAATGTATGTTGCTGAACATAGATATTTAATTCCTGTTCTTGATTTCTTTCTATTAAGTGGACTTGTTGATTTGCTTAGAAATTAATTTGCCTTTGAAAAATTTACTCGTCTTCCTCTGTTGAAATTCTTTTGATATCAGCATGATTTTGGAAGATTTTAGGCAGCTATTTCAAAGAATTGTAGAGATTATAAAATGGAATATGTAAATTTTATTAAATTTTATATCTCCAGTTTTTGTGGAAATTTGAAGCCCTACTTTCTACAGAGTATTTTGTCATTCATCTATTATTGAGTTTATGTATTTGTTATTTGAACAAATAAATGTGCATATCCTTGTTAAAAATAAAATAAAATAAAATTCCTTCATTATGAATTTAAGTAAGACATAGAATTGAGATTGGAAAATAGAAAAATGAAAGTGCACCAGCATATGCACCTAACCTTATCACCATAGAGTGGTGGCCTCCTAGCAAATCAGGGTACTTCAAAAAGTTCATGAAAAAATAGAATTGAAAGATAATACAAATCTTCCATGAACTTACTGAAGTACCCTCATATTCCACATCAGTACTTTTCCTATATGTCAGGTGTCTTATACAGTTGTATTTGTGGATATTTTGTGTCTTAGGGTTTCTTACATTGTAATGGTTTTCCATATATGTGCATATTCTTCCTAATCTTCTATTTAATAGCTGAGCAGATATGGTTATTTGTTTCCCTATTGCTGGGAAATTTGCTGCAATTTTTACTCTTATAAAGAATATTACAATAAGTGTCTTCATTCCTATGAAATCTGATCTCCTTCCAAGTCAATCTCACTTCAAAAAAATTCTAATTGTTTGCTTGGCTCATAATACAGAACACTGGCTTATCCCATGTTGTACAAACTCTGCTTTATCTTCATGTTTACAGTGACTCATGATGTTTATGGAATGCTTCTGGATTTGTTTGTGCAATTAATTAGATCTGCTGGTCACTTGAAAAAGCTAAGTGAGCGCACTTGGATAGGAGAGGCTTGTAGTAGGATCGTATTTGGAAAGGGTAATATGGGATATGCTGTGTGTTATAACTCTTACGTTGTAGGGACGAAGAACATTTTCCCTTGGGGTATGGCACAAGCTTTCTCTCATTACAACTATCCTCAATGGCAATCTGATCATCAGCCCCTGGGATCTGGTCCCTAACTTGTGGTAGAGGAGACAACAAATGACCAATAGCAGCCCCTTTCATGCTACTCTCCAGCCTGCAACAGTTCCTTGCCATTAATATAACCACTGAAGAGTGTTAAATTTCTTAGTGCTGTGAAAATTGGTATTAAAAGAAGTACTTTAAAAAAGAAATGGGAGCTTAAGAGCTATAATAAAAGAATAACCCTTAAAGCAAGTCAATTGGAAAGCATAATGAAGTTGATAGTGGGCTTTTTAGTTTAGTCATGAATTTGTTAGAGAAAAAAATGACTTTTCTGAAAACCACCATCTGTGCCATAAGTAGATCCATTAACACTGCAAAGACACCAAGAAGGTTACGCTCGCTGCCACGGCAGGTCACCCCCACTGCATTTTAATTTTACTGCATTCCCTACTCAGGTTTTCCTGAGTCTCATCCACTTGGCCACGCCAGAAGGCTCTCGTTACTCCCTAATGGATTGTGACCTTCAGGGTGAACTTTGCCTCCTGAAACAAGAGTCCCCTCTGTTTCTCAGACCGCTATGTGTTGACAGGCCTGGCGAGTGGCCTGCAGCTTTAACGCCTCCATTTGCTTAACACTGGGGCACGTCAGTCGCTATTACACTGGCATCTAAGGGACAGGCCAAAGTTTTTGGGTGGATTTATGTTCTGGCATGCCAAGTTCAGGTCTCCTGTCATTTATTATAGCAATGTTCCTAAACTTCCACACAAAGAAAAATCTATTTTAAATTTTCTTAAGGTAGGAATATTCTTTTTTGAAATGCAAATAATCACCATCCATTGATCTCTTTTGAGCAGCAATTTCAGAATTGAAGCCTATGTCAAACTTCTATGTGGTAGAAGTTCATAGTAGTTGCAAAATAAATATTCATCTCTTCTTTTCATCACTTTCAAGAGTCTTAAGATTATAGTCTCCATAACAGCACATGTACATGAATTGTCTGTCATTCAATCAACAAATATCAAGAGCCTGCTATATATTTGGCACCTGATAGGTGCTAGGTTTGTGATTCCAGCCCTCCTGGAATATTCTGTAGGGTTTTCATGCACCTTCTCAACTAAGTTTCAAGCTTCTTAAGAGATCATGTCTTGACTTCCTTTTTCACTCCCTGAAGAAAGTAGAATCTGTGTGAGAAGTACTTAGCAGATGCCAAATGAAAGAAGAAAAAAATAATAAAATCAGATTAAATTTATATTGCTTAACAAAATTGGCTTATACGTAAGATTTGGAATTCTTTTTATGAGTGAATTACAAATCCCATGTATATGAAAATGGGACCAATCTCATGCTATTAGAATGGGATATGATTAGTTTTTTTTCTTTGCTTAAAGTCCTTTCAGCTCAATGGCTTAGCCTAGTGGTGGTAGATGACAGGGAATGGAGACTAGAGACTGTTTAAAATAGGAGATGAGGGAAAAACTACTTCTGTTAAGACAGAAAAGGATCTTAGCAGCTTCTAGTTTAAACTTTTCTTCTACAGATGTGAGAAATGAAGCTTAGTGAGTCTGAGGGATTTGCTTAAATTTTCCCGGTGTCTTAGTGGCAGTGGCAATGCTGGGAGTGGAACCCCGATTTCAGGATTCTTAATTCTTCCCACCATGTCTTACTTTTTATTTAACACCGGTAATAGTACTTATGCCTTGGTTGGGATTTTTAAGTTTTAAGCAGCATAATCTTGTTCTGAGCAACTTAAGCAAAAAAAAAAAAAAAAAAAAAAAAAAGTTTTTTGGAAGGA
>NW_007726456.1:254340-272396 GCF_000696425.1 Galeopterus variegatus | reverse complement strand
TGGGAGTGGAACCCCGATTTCAGGATTCTTAATTCTTCCCACCATGTCTTACTTTTTATTTAACACCGGTAATAGTACTTATGCCTTGGTTGGGATTTTTAAGTTTTAAGCAGCAAAATTTTTTTTTGAGCAAATTAAAAAAAAAAAAAAAAAAAAAAAAAAAAAGTTTCTTGGAAGGACATGGGGTAGTTCACAAAATTCAAGGAAGAGTTGGAGAACCCAACCTCTGAAAAGGCTGGCACCAGACTTCCTCTTTGGCTCTAGAGAGCAGGAACTAAAGGGGAATCTCTTCTGAAAGTCATTGTCAGAACAAAACAGAACCAAGAGTTCCAATCTTTGTGTTACTGTGCTCAAGATTCAAATTCCAAGGGGAGACCTCTGATTGGTCTAGCATGGGTCATGTGCCCACTCCTTAGGCAGGGGAGGGTGGGACACTTTGACTGACAGTCCCAATAAGACTGTATCCATTGGGGTTTCCAAAACAAAATCAGGCGCTGTTATCAGAGGAGAGAGAATGGTAGGCAAAACCTACAGAGTTCCAGTACAGAAATGATTCTATTTGCTTAAGAAAGCAAGTCTCACAGTAGGTAGGCATTATCTTCTCCAAATAGTTACCACTCTGTGTGTGTCTGAAATTCTATCTTGGAGCCCTGTACTCACAGCAAACCTCTAATTTACAGAAAAGATGAAGTTCCCTAAAGGGAGATCCCTTGTCACTCCTGGGCTCCACCTCAACATTTCTCCTTTTTTTTTTTTTTTTCAAGTTTCCATCTCTTCTAAGACTATCACTCTTTACATAAACTCTAGCCCTATCTTCACCCACTTTCTTTGGGGGTTTTGCTGTAAAAATTCCTTCTCTGTCTTCCCCTCATTCCCATGATCCTGTGATTTAGGTGGTGTTTGATCTTTATCTCTGGGTTGATCATGATACCCTAAGTGCTCTCCTGAATTCCAGCATGTATTTCCAGCATTGACTTAGGGATTTATGAGAGCTGGAAGGAGAGAGGGTCTAGGGACAACTGAGACCACAGGAGAAGTCAAAAGGTGGGCATGTGATGGGATGATAAGAGAGCCAAGTGATGGACTTTGGATGTGTTGTCCCCTCCAAAACTCATGTGGAAATTTGACCCCCAATGTGGCAGTGTTGGAAACTGATTGAGTCATGGGGGCGGATCCCTCATGAATGGATTAATACTCTCCCTGGGGGAGGAGGGATTAATGAGTGAGTTCTCGCTCTGTTAGTTCCGGTGAGAACTTGTTGCTTAAAAAGACCCTGGCACCTTCTCTCTCTCTCTCTCTTGCTTCCTGTTGCCATGTGATCTGCTTGTACCTGCCGGCTGCCTGCCACTTTCCGCCATGAGTAGAAGCAGCCTGAGGCCCGCACCAGATGCAGCTGTCCCAGAATCGTGAGCCAAATAAACCTCTTTCCTTTATAAATTACCCAGTCTCAGGTATTTCTGTTATAGCAACACAAAATGGACTACTACACCAAGCGAGGAGGATTTGAAACTGCAAAGGAAGGGGTAATGACTAATGTCAATGGCAGATTTCACAGCTGTCTAGAGAAATGAATTAAATTTGTAATAAAAAGCTCTTTGGCTTTTTGTACCATTTCATTTTTTGAGCAATGTCATGTATCATGGAGAAACTAGTGTGGGACTAGTTTCAGGGGTTTTTGGAGAATCCTTAACAGATTGGTTTGGATTTATTAAATGTGGTAGCTTTTGCCCTCTGATAATTTAATGGTATCCCTCAGCATCTGATGCCTCCACCGAGATGAACCACCTTAAACTCAACACGACTGAATATCATCTTTGCTGATTGCCCCACGCTTACATCAGTCCTTCGTCTTGCTCTGTTTCTCATCAGACTTTGTCCAGTGACAACAAATGGTTCTTTCTCTTTTAGGAGAGCTTAACAAGGCCACAAAAGAGACAAGGCAGAGTAATTATAAAGAATTTGCCACAGGCAACCCATTGAACTTTTATTCTGTTTTGAATATCTGCCCTTGAGCACTTTGACACAAGTTCTTCCATCCCAACTCACACCCCAAGTGGATTACTTCCTCTTAAGCCTTGTGACTTAGCTACTGGGAACTGATAGCCTTTTATTTCCCTTAGTCCTGATTTGGCATGTCAGTAGTCGTAGTCCCCACTAAAGAAAACTTTCAATGAAATATCTCATTAGCAGGTAACTGATGACCAGGTCCTGCTTCCATGACTCCTTTCTAGAAAAATTGGAATTTACCAGATGTGACACTTCTAGTGGAACCACCATCATCCCTGTCACCATGATTAAAAATGTATTGCTCAGAGTGTGTTTGGTTGTAAGCAACTGAGACCCACTAAATTAGCTAAGTAACTGGTTGACTGCAAAGATGCATGGAAGTCTCAAAGAAGCAAATAGCTGGGCTTCTTGGGAGCTGCAAAGTCTTCAGGTGATCTTCTTTCTCTCTGCCTTTTCTTTTCCAGTTGCATGCTCTCTCATTGCTGAAGAGTATCTGCTTCATTAATCTCTTTGTATCTTCCCATAACAGTATTTCACAGGTGACTTGGGACTACTATGGCTCAGAGACCCAGCCTTCATTCTCTTTGAATTTAACATCTCTAACTTGACTTCTCTCCTTCAAATGCTTGAGTGAGACAACTGATGACCTCTGATATACACTCTTGGAGTAATTAGCTACTTCCAGAAGTCAGGGTCATCTGGTACATCCACAGTCACCTAGGTGCTCCCCTTCTGCAGGGCAGATGGTGGGAGGCTGTCCAAGGACAGGGTTGTGATCAGGTATGCTCCAGGCACATCTACTCAAATCCTGCCTTCTCAGGGTGTTCCTCTTTCTTTATTCCATATCTTGCCTCTGGTTACCAAGTACCATACTTTAGTCTGGATTACTGATTTTGGCTGTGATATACAAAGCCTGGAGTGGATGTCTCCATTGGGCCTAATGAACCTGGCCTTGCAGAGATGGAAGTTTCGGCATCTCCAATCCAGTGGGAAGGGATTCTCAGGAAGTCTGTGTCTGTCTCTATGAGAAATAGTATTGGAAACTGATGAATGGGCTGGCCCGGTGGCGCACTGCTACAGTGCGCCGCTTGGGAGCGCGGTGGCGCTCCCGCCGAGGGTTCGGATCCCACATACAGACCGGTTCCCGCTCACTGGCTGAGCGAGGTGCGGGTGCAACACCGAGGGTTGCGACCCCTTTGCCGGACACGAAAAAAAGACAAAAAGGAAAAAAAAAAAAAAAGGAAGAAAATATGCAAATGGCTAATAAGCACATGAAAATATGCTTAACATTATTAGCCACTAGGAAAATATTAAAATCAAAACTTTATACCCACTAGGATGGTAATAATCGAAAAGTCACATAATAAAGTGTTGATGAGGATGTGAAGAAATTGGAAACCTCACTCGTTGCTGACAGTCATGCATTGCTGAAAACTGACAGCAAAATACTTAACATAGTTACTAGCTGAGCTAACTGATTTAATGAACAGGGAACATAACAAATGAGTGTGTTTACCAAGTTAACTTGTGGAAATGAATATCTGTAATTAAAGTGGCTCACAACTGACAGGCAAACAGGAAATTATTGTTATTATTATACACAAATCATCTTAAAATACCAGAACTTAATAAATGGGGGAAAAAACAAACAATGGCTAAAACTGTCTGCTAAATAAAAAATAATGACGAACACCTGTGGTCTTTTTATAGGACTCCAGCGGAGATTTTTTTTTTCTGAAGACCTAATTATGTTTTTCTAATGCTACCATTTCATTAGTTCTCTGTAGCATTATTAAAAGAAAATGTCCATATTTTCTCTGTGTAAAAGGTCTGGCACATAGATTCAGGCATGGGGTTTTCTTAATGCTACAGACACTCCAACAGTTCTAGCTACTTATTGACAAAGAACATAGGCCTTGGCAAGGCTAGATTTTTCCCTTTGGTAATACCAGAGCCTGGCCGGGGGACAAGGGTGACATGGACCTCTTTGAACATACTGTGACAGCAAGTAGCTCAGAGCCATGTAGCTGAGCATGTGTAAGAGCCAACTCTGCAATTAGTGCTGGTCTTTTTGTGTGTGTGTCAGCCACACAGGCTGGCTGGTAAGGGGATGCGAACCCTTGACTTTGGTATTATCAGCACCATGTTCTAACTAAGTGGGATAACTGGCCAGCCCATAGCCCTGGTCTTGAATCCCAGCTTTGCCCCTTCCTTACCATGTGTCCTTTGTCAAGTTACTGAGCTACTCTCTGCCTCAGTTTCCCCATTTGTAAAATGAAGATAATCATGATATATTTCTCACAGGATTGTTGCTTGAACTAACATAAGCTTATTGTTATGCTTGGCATATTGTAGGTGCCAATAAACATTAGCTGCTATTTATTACCCACAAGTTGCCATCCTCCATGTGCCTTCTTTAACTAAGTAGGTTCTAGGAATGAGTACCAGGATGCCCCAGCTGTGTAGTCAGGGACTACGAGCAGCAGCATGAGTGGTTAGGATCTACAGAGTTGAGAGTTTATTTTCTTCATAGCACCTAACACCATTTGAAAGTATCTTGTTTGTGTATTGTCTACCTCCTCTCACTAGATCATAAGCTCAGAGGGGGAGGAATATCATGTGGCTGACAGGTTGCCCACTTCTGGGAGGTACGTTTTACTTTGTCATTTTGTGCTTCTGTGCTGCAGGGCTGCCGTTTACACTAAATGCAGTGTGCATGGTAGCCTTGGAGGTGTGCAACTTGGTGGTCTTGGATGTCCCAATGGGACCTCAAATTGAGTTCAAAATTGACCTCATCCTCTTCCCAAAGCTTCTCCCCACCATGATTCTCCTCTTTGTTGGTGGCAGCTCTGTGTGCCCCATCACCCCAAGCAGGAAGCTGGGAAAACTGATGGTTTGATGTAATAAGTGTCTCAACTTTCTTCTTCTACTTTTGTTCCCTTGTGACCCCCTCTCCATATAGAAGGCAGAGAGTGCTATTAAACCTAAATAGATGCAATTTTTATTTGTCAGTCATACTTCAGTAAAGCTGAAAAAAAACCCCACCAAAAATCTAAATCAGGTCACATCACTCTCCTGCTTCATGTCCTCCAAAGGCTGCCCATTGCACACAATATAATATTCAAACTATCATATTGTTGTGATAGTTGTCTTATGCCACACCGTCTTGATCATTCAAGTATACCAGTTTTAAAAGTGTGATCCCTGCACCGTCTGCACCACTATCAGCATCAGTAACTTGTTAGAGATGCAAATTCTTGGGTCCACATTAGACGTATTAAATAAAAACTCTGGGGATGAGGCACAGCAATCTGTATTTTAACAAGCCTTTCAGGTGATTTTGATACTAGTCATACATAATAACTACACTGGCTTCTTTCTGTTCTTTGGACATGGTAGACATCCCTCTGCCTGCAATGTTCTTTCCCAGATCTCTCCATGATTAGTGAGACCAGCTCTGTTTCATTATTCATATCTCAGTTCAAAAGCTGGTTCTTCAGAAAGGCCATTGCCAACCACCTCATTTAAATAACTATGCTCCCCTTTTCTCCCCCTGTTGCTCTTGCTACTCTATCAGGTGTTTAGGTTTTATTTTCTTTACAGTACTGAACACTATTGAAATGATCTTGCTTGTCTGTTTGTCTGTGCCCTCTCACCAGAATGTTTGCTCTGTAGATAGGCACCTTCTCTGCTTTTGCTTATGGCAGTGTCCACAGAGCCTAGAACAGTGCCTGACACATATTAAGCACTCAAGAAAGAGTGGTTGAGTAAATGGTTATGTGAGCTATGTGTACCAGATTGAGTTATCAATCTCAAATCTTTACCCAATCCCTGATTCTACATCCTTTGCCATTGGACTCTATAGCTCTTTCCACTAGAGAAAGAGCTTACTTCTATGGAGTAGCTCTAAGTAGCCCTTACATGGAGCAGACCTAGACCCAACAGGTGGTTTGGAGCTGAGCCCAGACTAGATCAGCCAATGCTCAGCCTTGTGTACAAGAAGAAATTATTGTTGTTTGAAGTCACAGAACTTTGGGTTGTATTGATGCATTATTGTGCCAATAGCTAATTTAGCATATAGATTCTGTATGCCTTAGCTACCATTAGAATCCAGAAGGAGTGGTCAATCTTGTTTGCAGGACAAGGGTACAGATGGTTTGGGAGGAAGTAATTTCTGAGTAAGCCTTCAAAAACTGAATAAAAGATTACCTGGTAGACAAGATGGGGAAGAGTACAGTAATTGGGCAAAAGGACTGATATGAGCAAAGGCATTGATCAAGGGGATGCAGCATCTGGGAAAGGGCAGATAGCTCACTGGGCAGAAAGTATGTAGGGGAGCAACTTGAAATGAATTTTTTTAAAGAAATAATCATTTTTTACACTTGCAAAAAATGGTTCAGCTTGATGAATGTTTTCACATGCATTCACTTATTTAGTGCTCTCATTATCCCTGAGGCAGTGCTCTGTAGCGTTTTCTAGAACTTTGTTTAGCATCCCAACATTGTAGCCTTGAGAGAGTTACTTTTAACAACTTTCAGCCTCAACTTTCTCCTCTATGAAATGGTGTCACCCTCAGGATTAAAAGAGATGAAGTATGTCCAGTGCCTTATGTGCAGAAGGTACTCAAAGTCTTGCCCTCCATCTCATTTTACATCTGAAGACACTGAGGCTCAGGTTAAGCAACTTGTACATATGTCACATTATTAAGACATAGTAGGTCTGGGGCCATGATTCCCATCTCAGGGCTCTCCCCTGGAAGCTACAGCTTCATTTGGCAACAGTTGAGAAATGGCTCAAACGTGGGGGTGGAAGTTAGAAAGATGAAGAAGCCATCTTTTTGTCGTTTCTTTTCCTCCTCCTCAACTGTCTTGGAAGCAGTGTCCCAGGAAAGTGACAAACCTATACCACATGGATCATGAGCATTAATCAATCGTCCAAAAGGCAGCAAGCATCTCAGGAAAGGAGCATCTCAGCTGAGGAAGGTGTTCCCATCCGTTTCTCCTTTTCACCTGTCACCCCTTGCCAAGCTCTCCCTCTGTGTCCTATGGATGGATCTATCTTGGATCTTGCTACTTCTCTCTGGCTAGCCCCACACTAGTTCATCCCTATCCTGGCTACCAAGCCCCCTGCATGGTCTGGCCTTTGTCTGCTTTTTCAGTCTCCTCTTTTACCACTCTCCTTTTTTGGAATGCTTTGGCCACATTGACTTCTTTTCTGATTCTCAGGCATGCATTTCTCTTTTGCTTGTAGGCTTTTGTACTTGCTCTCTGCCTGGAATGCTTTGCCCAAGCTCCTCGCCTGTTATCAAGGAAATCAGTAAAGGACAACAGTCTCAATCCTGACTCACCCGTCTCTTTACTTGTTTCTTCTCTTTTTCCCTCCAATGGAAGGTAAGGGTAAGTGCCTTGCCTGTTATAGCCGTGCTGTCCCTTCAGTGGCTGGCATGGGGTAGGTGCTCAAGAAATCTTTGCTGACTGACTGTGTGCAGGAACAAAGCCAAGAACAGGTACCATGAGGCCCTGCCAAGGGAGCAGGTGTCAGGAGGAGGTGAGAAGAGCTCTGGGGACCAGGAATCCATGGTAGATTTCTATTGGTGGCCTGTGACTGCTGGCTGGACCACGTCAGAAGCAATTAAGGGCACAGTTAGGAAGAGGATTCTAGCCTGGTGATCCTGGTGTAGGTGACACCCCATGTGCAATCCACTTTTCACCCTTCCTGACTCACATCAAACCTTGCTCATCCTCTGTTTTATTCTTTCAGTCCTGTTTTTGGTTTCTGTAAGATTGAAACAGATGTTGCAACAGAGGACAGTGGGAATGTAAATTGTTACCACCACTTTGGAGAACAGTTGGCACTATCTTATAGAATTGGTCATTTGCATACCCTATTTTGCAGCGTTCCACTCTTTGTTATGTGCCTTACGGGTATTGTTAGATATTCACCATGAGACATAGAAGAATATTCGAAGGAACCAAAACTGGAAACAATCCAAAAATCTATCATATGAGAAGAGTTAAATGAATTAGTTTATAGTCACACAAAAGAATATTATACAGAAAAGAAAATAAATGAATTACAGTTACATAGAAAAACCATGAATGAATCTTATGAACATAAGATTGAATGAAAAATGCAGATAACTAGAAACTTCATACGGTATGATGCCAGTTTTATAAAGTTCAAAGACAAGTAAAATTAAGCAGTATGTTTAGAAAGACACACACGTAAAAATTTAAAAAAAGACAAGGCAATGAAAAATCTTTCTTCTAGAGTTGGCAGGAAGGTGGGATAGGAAAGAAGCTTGGAGGTAGGCACAACGATGGTGGTGCACATTGCGTAGTAAGCTCATGGGTCTTCATTTTGTTGTATGCCTCATGATTTACATACAAAATAATGAACATAATATATATTATATATTATGTAATAGATTAATAAAAATCCCCTGGACTGGGAACCAGGAGGATTGATTACTTCTGTAATTTTAAATTGCCATGGATTATAAAATGTGTCATCTATTTAATAAAAGTTTTTGGGGAGAGAGGAGGAAGAAATGCCATTAAGAATCAAGAAAATATGGGGCTTTAATGAATCTCTTTCCAGAGACTAAGCTCTCAACCTTTGCTAACATGATATGAACCTAAGAATAATGTCATGGGAAGCCAACTGGGGATGCATTTGGGACAGATGATTCTGTGGGCATGTTTTATATCACCAGTTGTCCCTTGTCTTGGAAAGTGGATATAAATTCAAAGGAAAAAAGAAATGTAGAATATAAAATATTCTTCTAAGTTTTAAGAGTGGAGATGGGTAGGATTAAAGGCAAGAAGGTTGGCCACTCGTATGAAGGTTTCTTCTTTTTTTGTAGAAGGATCCCACATCTCCAAATACATTTTCCCATGACTCCTTTTCCTTCTGGATCTGATCTTGGAGTTTAGCTCATATGTTTGAGAGATGTGTTGAAAATAGGGATCTAGAATTTGAAGAAATTGGAAGAAACTGATTCAGGCTTTGAAGCAGTTGTTCAAAAATAATTTTATGTCTTATTAGGATAGATTGTGGGAAGTTCACTCCTTCTTTTTTTATTAATTTCTGTCACAACCCTAAAGCAAACAATAACAAAGTCCATGTACTGTAAGGGTTCCACATACTCCTTAATCCTGTTTCCCTTAAGAGAAGGGTTAACTAGAAACCATATCTTCATGTTCTGTGATCACCTTTGGGCTTTGGTCACACTGCAAAAAGAAGAAATTGAAGTTGGGATACATAAAGGGCAAAAAGCCATCAAGAAGTGGCAGGAGACAGTCCACTGAGTAGCCAGCTGGGGTGTCTTTCAAGCAGCTCTTGCTTTCTATATTAAAGGAGAAATTGAAGACATAGTCATAAATATAAGACAAAAGTCAATGACAATACAATGAAAATCTTATGTAGTGCTCATAGAAAGAGCCCCTGGTGCCTGAACTAAATAAAAAAAGGCAGTATTGGACCTCCCGTGTCAGATGCTAGTGTGTGAAAGTTCTCCTTTTTAAGAGCACAGACTGTGCAGTGAAAGCTGGAAACCCACATTGCCTATGGCAAAGACAGTGTTGGAAAGGGTGGGGTAGGCCTTATTGGACTCTATGGTCTTGAGTCTAAAAAAAGGGCAAGGCCACCCTGGGCCAAAGAATTTTGAGACCAGGCCTGTGGAGCTGATGGAAGGAGGTATTCTTTGACCCCGAACAAGTGGAAAAGAATGACCTAGAGTTTTTGAGTTAGCCCAAGGAGAAAGATGCCAATAATGTGGCTAGCAAAGTATTCTTAGAAGGGAGTATTCTTAGAAGGGAGCTACCAGCATGGCAGTTAAAACCCAGAGTTTTGAAGTCAGGTATAAGTTCAAGTCTCTGCTCTGAAATTTCATGTCTAAGTTGGGCAAGCTACATAGACCACATATGCTACAGTTTCCTCTTTTTGCAATGGGGATAGCCACTCTTACCCTACAGGATTGTCAATCAGATTAAAATAATAAATGGAGAACACGTTGCATGGTGCCCACTCAGTACTGGGGCTGTCACTGTGTAAGTAGAGTGAAATGGTGGAGGTGGTAAGTCATATGCATATTGGTGACACACCGTCTGGGGTAATTTAGACTCTCAGTCCTTTTCTACTTGAAAAGGAGGCTTTCTTTCCTAATTTATTCTGACCTAAAGAATTACACTCTTTTATGTAGACAAAGTGTTATTTAGAGATTTCCAATATGCCACCTTGATTTTACTGTTTACATAGATGAAAAGTGGTTTTTGTAGATTTTCTTTCTGATATACTATGATCTGTCAACATTTAATAAAAAAGACTTATTTGGACCAAGACAGCCTGTCAATTTAGTCAAACAACTAATTTGGCAGATTCTCCCCTCCCTCGACCAGAGTGACAGGCTGTTTGCCAACCTGATGTAATTGACTAAATGTTTTGGTGTCTCATTGACACAGACACAAGTGATTTTTTTTGCTTTGTTATTTGCATGGCAAAAGGTACTGAATCTGGAGAAATTGCGTGATCCTAGTGAATTTAACCATTGCTTGAGTGTTTGCTTTTTAATTTTTTTTTTTTTGAGGGCTTAAGATCTGAAGGGGAAAAGGAGGACCTAGAAGAGATCATAAAATTATTCACGAAGGATACCGGGTAATGAATTATGTCCAGGGATTGGGGGTTTTAGAATGGAAAGTGTGAGTATCTTGAAAATAACTTGGAGCTTGGCTCTGAGGATTCACCGCTGGGAGGTAGGACAACTTGCTATGGTTGTAAGGAAGCCCTGTTTGTCTCCAGTTTCTGTCCCAATTGCTCTTCCTCCACAAGGGCAGTGGACATTTAATTTCTTTGGCCACTCAGCTTTTATTCTGAATTCTTTAAGAAATATTTCCTTAATTTCCTTTTGGAAAAATCATATGTCTCCAAATCAGTGCGGTCTTGGTTAAACTTAAATCAGATTACTCTTCCCTCTTCTTCCCTGGTCAAGGTGGGTCCTGTTCTCCTGGGACTTGGAATCTTAAACATTTTAAGAGCAGAAAATGTGTTAGGAGCTCCTTCATCACAGTGGTGGAGCTACGATAAGAGGATTACGTCTTTCCTGTTATCCAGATCCCCAGTCCTGCCCTGCTTTCTGTGCTTTTCTGAGATTGCTTGCCCAGCCTTCCCATCAATACCTGCCCCTCCCCTACATTATTCTAATATATTTCTTTTCTAAGTTAGCTAGAGTCTATTTCTGTGACTTGTAAACAATATAGGGCAATGTGATGGTTAATTTTAGGTGTCGACTTGATACCTAGAGAACCGGTAAAGCATTGTGTTTGGGTGTGACTGTGAGGGTTTTTCCAGAGGAGACTGGCTTGTGAGTCTGAGTGCACTAGGTAGGGAAGATCCACCTTCAGTGTGGGCAGACACCACCCAACTGGGGGCAGAAACAATTATTCCCAGGTTAGAACAGAAACAGAGGAAAGATGAATTGGTCTTTCTCTCTTGGAACTGGATACATTTTTCTTTTTCTGTCCATGGATGTCAGAATTCCAGGCTGTCTGGCCTTTGGACTTCAGGACTTACCAGCGGGCCCCCAGGTTCTCATGCTTTCAGACTTCAATTGAACCACACTACCAGTATCCCAGGGTCTCCAGGTTGCTGATCACCTGTCATGGGCCTTCCCAGCCTCCATAATCATGTGAACCAATTCCCCTAAAAACATCCCCCCTTGTGCATTTATTTATATATTATCCTATTAATTCTCTCTGGAGAACTCTAAAATAGACAGTTACCATTGGTTACTTAGTCAAGATGTTTTCCTCTTTGTAGTCTCTGTTTCACACAATAGAGGCTGACCATCTATTCACTTTTATGGCATCTATTGAAGTTAGGTAGGGACGAATGTTTCAATTTGCTAGGGTTGCTGTAATAAAGTATCACAAGCCACATGGCTTGAACAATAAGAATTTATTGTTCCCTCACTGTTCAGGAGGCTAGAAGTCCAAGGCCAAGGTGTCAGCGTGGTTGGTTCCTTCTGAGGGCTGTGAGGAAAGGATCTCTTCCCGGCTTCTCTCCTTGGCTCACGTAAGGCTGTCATCTCCCTGTATCTTCACGTTAACTTCCATATGTGTCTGTGCTCGTTTCTTCTTCATAAACAACTAGTCCGATTGGATTAGGGCCCACCCTAATAAACTGATTTTGACTTTATTACCTCTGTAAAGATCCTACCTCTATATAAGATCACATTCTGAGGGACGGGAGGTTAGAACTTCAACATAAGAAATTTGGGACTATATAATTCAACCCATAACAGTGGCCATGTGACAAGGTTCTAGTCAGTGAGGGATAAGGAAAAAGCTGTTTCTGGAGAGATTTGACCTGCCTGGTTACAGAGAGACATGTGTAAAGAGAGGGCTTGTTCTCTCCTGCTTTGGGTGCTGTGGTGTTGGACTGTCACACCTTGTTCTCTCCTGCTCCCCTGCTTTGGGTGCTGTGGTGTTGGACTGTCACACCTTGTGCTCTTGTTGTTTCCTGCTTTGGGTGCTGTGGTGTTGGACTGTCACACCTTGTGCTCTTGTTGTTTCCTGCTTTGGGTGCTGTGGTGTTGGACTGTCACACCTTGTGCTCTTGTTGTTTCCTGCTTTGGGTGCTGTGGTGTTGGACTGTCACACCTTGTGCTCTTGTTGTTTCCTGCTTTGGGTGCTGTGGTGTTGGACTGTCACACCTTGTGCTCTTGTTCTCCCCTGCTTTGGGTGCTGTGGTGTTGGACTGTCACACCTTGTTCTCTCCTGCTCTGGGTGCTGTGGTGTTGGACTGTCACACCTTGTTCTCTCCTGCTCTGGGTGCTGTGGTGTTGGACTGTCACACCTTCTTCTCTCCTGCTTTGGGTGCTGTGGTGTTGGAATGTCACACCTTGTTCTGTCCTGCTTTGGGTGCTGTGGTGTTGGACTGTCACACCTTGTTCTCTCCTGCTTTGGGTGCCGTGGTGTTGGAATGTCACACCTTGTTCTCTTGTTCTCTCTTGCTTTCGGTGCTGTGGTGTTGGAATGTCACACCTTGTTCTGTCCTGCTTTGGGTGCTGTGGTGTTGGACTGTCACACCTTGTTCACTCATGCTTTGGGTGCTGTGGTGTTGGACTGTCACACCTTGTTCACTCATGCTTTGGGTGCTGTGGTGTTGGACTGTCACACCTTGTTCACTCATGCTTTGGGTGCTGTGGTGTTGGACTGTCACACCTTGTTCACTCATGCTTTGGGTGCTGTGGTGTTGGACTGTCACACCTTGTTCACTCATGCTTTGGGTGCTGTGGTGTTGGACTGTCACACCTTGTTCACTCATGCTTTGGGTGCTGTGGTGTTGGACTGTCACACCTTGTTCACTCATGCTTTGGGTGCTGTGGTGTTGGACTGTCACACCTTGTTCACTCATGCTTTGGGTGCTGTGGTGTTGGACTGTCACACCTTGTTCACTCATGCTTTGGGTGCTGTGGTGTTGGACTGTCACACCTTGTTCACTCATGCTTTGGGTGCTGTGGTGTTGGACTGTCACACCTTGTTCTCTCCTGCTTTGGGTGCTGTGGTGTTGGACTGTCGCACCTTGTTCTCTTGTTCTCTCCTGCTTTGGGTGCCGTGGTGTTGGAATGTCACACCTTGTTCTCTTGTTTTCTCCTGTTTTGGGTGCTGTGATGTTGGACTGTCATACCTTACTCTCCTGTTGTCTCCTGCTCTGGGTGCTGTGATGTTGGACTGTCATACCTTTTCCTGTCCTGCTTTGGGTGCTGTGGTGTTGGAGTGTCACACCTTGTTCTCTTGTTGACTCCTGCTTTGGGTACTGTGGTGTTGGACTGTCACAGCTTGTTCTCCTGTTGTCTCCTGCTTTGGGTGCTGTGGTGTTGGACTGTCACACCTTGTTCTCTTGTTCTCTCCTGCTCTGGGTGCTGTGGTGTTGGACTGTCACACCTTGTGCTCTTGTTGTTTCCTGCTTTGGGTGCTGTGGTGTTGGATTGTCACACCTTGTTCTCTTGTTCTCTCCTGCTTTGGGTGCTGTGGTGTTGGATTGTCACACCTTGTTCTCTTGTTCTCTCCTGCTTTGGGTGCTGTGGTGTTGGATTGTCACACCTTGTTCTGTCCTGCTTTGGGTGCTGTGGTGTTAGACTGTCACACCTTGTTATCTTGTTCTCTCCTCCTTTGGGTGCTGTGGTGTTGGACTGTCACACCTTGTGCTCTTGTTGTCTCCTCCTTTGGGTGCTGTGGTGTTGGACTGTCACACCTTGTTCTCTTGTTCTCTCCTCCTTTGGGTGCTGTGGTGTTGGACTGTCACACCTTGTTCTCTTGTTCTCTCCTGCTTTGGGTGCTGTGGTGTTGGAATGTCACACCTGGTTCTCTTGTTCTCTCCTGCTTTGGGTTCTGTGCTGTTGGAATGTCACACCTTGTTCTCTCCTGCTTTGGGTGCCGTGGTGTTGGACTGTCACACCTTGTTCTCTTCTTCTCTCCTGCTTTGGGTGTTGTGGTGTTGGACTGTCACACCTTGTTCTCTTCTTCTCTCCTGCTTTGGGTGTTGTGGTGTTGGACTGTCACACCTTGTACTCTTGCTCTCTCCTGCTTTTGTTGCTGTGGTGTTGGACTGTCACACCTTGTTCTCTTCTTCTCTCCTGCTTTGGGTGTTGTGGTGTTGGACTGTCACACCTTGTTCTCTTCTTCTCTCCTGCTTTGGGTGTTGTGGTGTTGGACTGTCACACCTTGTTCTCTTCTTCTCTCCTGCTTTGGGTGTTGTGGTGTTGGACTGTCACACCTTGTTCTCTTCTTCTCTCCTGCTTTGGGTGTTGTGGTGTTGGACTGTCACACCTTGTTCTCTCCTGCTTTTGGTGCTGTGATGTTAGACTGTCACACGTTTTTCTCTACTGCTTTTCGTGCTTTGGTGTCGGACTGTCACACTTTGTTCTCTCCTGCGTTGTGTGCTGTGGTGTTGGACTGTCACACCTGGTCTCATTCAATCCTGCTTTGGGTGCTGTGGTGTTGGACTGTCACACCTTGTTCTCTTGTTGTCTCCTGCCTTGGGTGCTGTGGTGTTGGTGTGTCACACCTTGTTCTCTTGTTGTCTCCTGCCTTGGGTGCTGTGGTGTTGGTGTGTCACACATTGTTCTCTTGTTGACTCCTGCTTTGGGTGCTGTGGTGTTGGACTGTCACACCTTGTACTCTTGCTCTCTCCTGCTTTTGTTGCTGTGGTGTTGGACTGTCACACCTTGTTCTCTCCTGCTTTGGGTGCTGTGGTGTTGGACTGTCACAGCTTGTTCTCTCCTGCTTTGGGTGCTGTGGTGTTGGACCGTCACACCTAGTTCTCCTGTTCTCTCCTGCTTTGGGTGCTGTGGTGTTGGACTGTCACACCTTGTTCTCCTGTTGTCTCCTGCTTTGGGTGCTGTGGTGTTGGACTGTCACACCTTGTACTCTCATGCATTTGGTCTGTGCTGTTCGACTGTCACACCTTTTTCTCTACTGCTCTTCGTGCTGTGGTGTTGGACTGTCACACGTAGTTCTCCTGTTCTATCCTGCTTTCGGTGATGTGGTGTTGGACTGTCACACCTTGTTCTCTTCTTCTCTCCTGCTTTGGGTGCTGTGGTGTTGGACTGTCACACCTAGTTCTCCTGTTCTCTCCTCCTTTGGGTGCTGTGGTGTTGGACTGTCACACCTTGTTCTCTTCTTCTCTCCTGCTTTGGGTGTTGTGGTGTTGGACTGTCACACCTTGTTCTCTTGTTGTCTCTTGCCTTGGGTGCTGTGGTGTTGAACTGTCACACCTTGTTCCCGTTCTCTCCTGCTTTTGGTGCTGTGGTGTTGGACTGTCACACCTTGTTCTCCAGTTTTCTCCTGCTTTGGGTGCTGTGGTGTTGGACTGTCACACCTTGTTCTCCTGTTTTCTCCAGCTTTGGGTGCTATGGTGTTGGATTGTCACACCTTGTTTTCTTGTTCTCTCCTGCTTATGTGCTGTGGCGTTGGACTGTCACACCTTGTTCTCTTGCTGTCTCCTGCCTTGGGTGCTCTGGTGTTGGACTGTCACACCTTGTTCTCTTGTTGTCTCTTGCCTTGGGTGCTGTGGTGTTGGACTGTCACACCTTGCTCTCTTGTTGTCTCTTGCCTTTGGTGCTGTGGTGTTGAACTGTCACACCTTGTTCTCGTTCTCTCCTGCTTTTGGTGCTGTGGTGTTGGACTGTCACACCTTGTTCTCCTGTTTTCTCCAGCTTCGGGTGCTGTGGTGTTGGACTGTCACACCTTGTTCTCCTGTTTTCTCCTGCTTTGGGTGCTGTGGTTTTGGACTGTCACACCTTGTTCTATTGTTCTCTCCTGCTTTGGGTGCTGTGGTGTTGGACTGTCACACCTTGTTCTCTCCTGATTTTGGTGCTGTGCTGTTGGACCGTCACACGTTTTTCTCTACTACTTTTCGTGCTGTGGTGTTGGACTGTCACACCTGGTCTCCTTCAATCCTGCTTTGGGTGCTGTGGTGTTGTACGGTTACACCTTGTTCTCTTGTTTTCTCCTGCTTTGGGTGCTGTGGTGTTGGACTGTCACACCTTGTTCTCTTGTTCTCTCCTGCTTTGGGTGCTGTGTTGTTGGACTGTCACACATTGTTGTCCTGTTTTCTCCTGCTTTGGGTGCTGTGGTGTTGAACTGTCACACCGTGTTCTCGTTCTCTCCTGCTTTTGGTGCTGTGGTGTTGGACTGTCCCACCTTGTTCCCTCCTACATTGGGTACTGTGGTGTGCGACTGTCACACTGTGTTCTTTCCTGCATTGGGTGCTGTGGTGTTGGACTGTCACACCTTGTTCTCTCCTGCTTTTGGTGCTGTGATGTTAGACTGTCACACGTTTTTCTCTACTGCTTTTCGTGCTGTGGTGTTGGACTGTCACACTTTGTTCTCTCCTGCATTGGGTGCTGTGGTGTTGGACTGTCACACCTGGTCTCATTCAATCCTCCTTTGGGTGCTGTGGTTTTGGACTGTCACACCTTGTTCTCTTGTTGTCTCCTGCCTTGGGTGCTGTGGTGTTGGTGTGTCACACCTTGTTCTCTTGTTGTCTCCTGCCTTGGGTGCTGTGGTGTTGGTGTGTCACACCTTGTTCTCTTGTTGTCTCCTACCTTGGGTGCTGTGGTGTTGGACTGTCACACCTTGTTCTCTCCTGCTCTGGGTGCAGTGGTGTTGGACTGTCACACCTTGTGCTCTTGTTCTCTCCTGCTCTGGGTGCTGTGGTGTTGGACTGTCACACCTTGTTCTCTCCTGCTCTGGGTGCTGTGGTGTTGGACTGTCACACCTTGTTCTCTCCTGCTCTTGGGTGGAGTGGTGTTGGACTGTCACACCTTGTTCTCTCCTGCTTTGGGTGCTGTGGTGTTGGACTTTCACACCTTGTGCTCTTGTTCTCTCCTGCTTTGGGTGCTGTGGTGTTGGACTGTCACACCTTGTTGTCTCCTGCTCTGGGTGCTGTGGTGTTGGACTGTCACACCTTGTTCTCTCCTGCTCTGGGTGCTGTGGTGTTGGACTGTCACACCTTGTTCTCTCCTGCTTTGGGTGCTGTGGTGTTGGACTGTCACACCTTGTTCTGTCCTGCATTGGGTGCTGTGGTGTTGGACTGTCACACCTTGTGCTCTTGTTGTTTCCTGCTTTGGGTGCTGTGGTGTTGGACTGTCACACCTTGTGCTCTTGTTCTCTTCATGCCGTGGTGTTGGACTGTCACACCTTGTTCTCTCCTGCTTTGGGTGCTGTGGTGTTGGACTGTCACACCTTGTTCTCTCCTGCTTTGGGTGCTGTGGTGTTGGACTGTCACACCTTGTTCTCTCCTGCTTTGGGTGCTGTGGTGTTGGACTGTCACACCTTGTTCTCTCCTGATTTTGGTGCTGTGCTGTTGGACCGTCACACGTTTTTCTCTACTACTTTTCGTGCTGTGGTTTTGGACTGTCACACTTTGTTCTCTCCTGCACTGGGTGCTCTGGTGTTGGACTGTCACACCTGGTCTCCTTCAATCCTGCTTTGGGTGCTGTGGTGTTGGACGTGTTGGACTGTCACACCTTGTTCTCTCCTGCT
>NW_007726456.1:214995-254222 GCF_000696425.1 Galeopterus variegatus | reverse complement strand
GACTGTCACCCCTTGTTCTCTCCTGCTTTGGGTGCCGTGGTGTTGGACTGTCACACCTTGTTCTCTCCTGCTTTGGGTGCCGTGGTGTTGGAATGTCACACCTTGTTCTCTTGTTTTCTCCGGTTTTGGGTGCTGTGGTGTTGGACTGTCACACCTTGTTCTCTCCTGCTTTGGGTGCCGTGGTGTTGGACTGTCACACCTTGTTCTCTCCTGCTTTGGGTGCCGTGGTGTTGGAATGTCACACCTTGTTCTCTTGTTTTCTCCGGTTTTGGGTACTGTGGTGTTGGGATGTCACACTTTGCTCTCTTGTTCTCTCCTGCTTTGGGTGCTGTGGTGTTGGAATGTCACACCTTGTTCTCTCCTGCTTTGGGTGCCGTGGTGTTGGAATGTCATACCTTGTCCTCTCCTGCTTTGGGTGCTGTGCTGTTGGATTGTCACACCTTGTTCTCTTGTTCCCTCCTGCTTTGGGTGCTGTGGTGTTGGACTGTCACACCTTGTTCTCTTGTTCCCTCCTGCTTTGGGTGCTGTGGTGTTGGACTGTCACACCTTGTTCTCTTGTTGTCTCCTGCTTTGGGTGCCGTGGCGTTGGTCTGTCACACCTTGTTCTCTTGTTGTCTCCTGCTTTGGGTGCTGTGGTGTTGGTCTGTCACACCTTGTTCTCTTGTTCCCTCCTGCTTTGGGTGCTGTGGTGTGGGACCGTCACACCTTGTTCTCTTGTTCCCTCCTGCTTTGGGTGCTGTGGTGTGGGACCGTCACACCTTGTTCTCTTGTTCCCTCCTGCTTTGGGTGCTGTGGTGTGGGACCGTCACACCTTGTTCTCTTGTTCCCTCCTGCTTTGGGTGCTGTGGTGTGGGACCGTCACACCTTGTTCTCTTGTTCCCTCCTGCTTTGGGTGCTGTGGTGTGGGACCGTCACACCTTGTTCTCTTGTTCCCTCCTGCTTTGGGTGCTGTGGTGTGGGACCGTCACACCTTGTTCTCTTGTTCCCTCCTGCTTTGGGTGCTGTGGTGTGGGACCGTCACACCTTGTTCTCTTGTTCCCTCCTGCTTTGGGTGCTGTGGTGTGGGACCGTCACACCTTGTTCTCTTGTTCCCTCCTGCTTTGGGTGCTGTGGTGTGGGACCGTCACACCTTGTTCTCTTGTTCCCTCCTGCTTTGGGTGCTGTGGTGTGGGACCGTCACACCTTGTTCTCTTGTTCCCTCCTGCTTTGGGTGCTGTGGTGTGGGACCGTCACACCTTGTTCTCTTGTTCCCTCCTGCTTTGGGTGCTGTGGTGTGGGACCGTCACACCTTGTTCTCTTGTTCCCTCCTGCTTTGGGTGCTGTGGTGTGGGACCGTCACACCTTGTTCTCTTGTTCCCTCCTGCTTTGGGTGCTGTGGTGTGGGACCGTCACACCTTGTTCTCTTGTTCCCTCCTGCTTTGGGTGCTGTGGTGTGGGACCGTCACACCTTGTTCTCTTGTTCCCTCCTGCTTTGGGTGCTGTGGTGTGGGACCGTCACACCTTGTTCTCTTGTTCCCTCCTGCTTTGGGTGCTGTGGTGTGGGACCGTCACACCTTGTTCTCTTGTTCCCTCCTGCTTTGGGTGCTGTGGTGTGGGACCGTCACACCTTGTTCTCTTGTTCCCTCCTGCTTTGGGTGCTGTGGTGTGGGACCGTCACACCTTGTTCTCTTGTTCCCTCCTGCTTTGGGTGCTGTGGTGTGGGACCGTCACACCTTGTTCTCTTGTTCCCTCCTGCTTTGGGTGCTGTGGTGTGGGACCGTCACACCTTGTTCTCTTGTTCCCTCCTGCTTTGGGTGCTGTGGTGTGGGACCGTCACACCTTGTTCTCTTGTTCCCTCCTGCTTTGGGTGCTGTGGTGTGGGACCGTCACACCTTGTTCTCTTGTTCCCTCCTGCTTTGGGTGCTGTGGTGTGGGACCGTCACACCTTGTTCTCTTGTTCCCTCCTGCTTTGGGTGCTGTGGTGTGGGACCGTCACACCTTGTTCTCTTGTTCCCTCCTGCTTTGGGTGCTGTGGTGTGGGACCGTCACACCTTGTTCTCTTGTTCCCTCCTGCTTTGGGTGCTGTGGTGTGGGACCGTCACACCTTGTTCTCTTGTTCCCTCCTGCTTTGGGTGCTGTGGTGTGGGACCGTCACACCTTGTTCTCTTGTTCCCTCCTGCTTTGGGTGCTGTGGTGTGGGACCGTCACACCTTGTTCTCTTGTTCCCTCCTGCTTTGGGTGCTGTGGTGTGGGACCGTCACACCTTGTTCTCTTGTTCCCTCCTGCTTTGGGTGCTGTGGTGTGGGACCGTCACACCTTGTTCTCTTGTTCCCTCCTGCTTTGGGTGCTGTGGTGTGGGACCGTCACACCTTGTTCTCTTGTTCCCTCCTGCTTTGGGTCTCCTGGTTTGGGTGCTGTGGTGTTGGACTGTCACACCTTGTTCTCTTGTTCTCTCCTGCTTTGTGTGCTGTGGTGTTGGTGTGTCACACCTTGTTCTCTTGTTGTCTCCTGCTTTGGGTGCTGTGGTGTTGGACTGTCACACCTTGTTCTCTCCTGCTTTGGGTGCTGTGGTTTTGGACTGTCACACCTTGTTCTCTCCTGCTTTGGGTGCTGTGGTGTTGGACTGTCATACCTTGTTCTCTTGTTGTCTCCTGGTTTGGGTGCTGTGGTGTTGGACTGTCACAGCTTGTTCTCTCCTGCATTGGGTGCTGTGCTGTTGGACTCTCACACCTTGTTCTCTCCTGCTTTGGGTGCTGTGGTGTTGGAGTGTCACACCTTGTTCTCTTGTTCTCTCTTGCTTTGGGTGCTGTGGTGTTGGTGTGTCACACCTTGTTCTCTTGTTGTCTCCTGCTTTGGGTGCTGTGGTGTTGGACTGTCACACCTTGTTCTCTTGTTTTCTCCTGCTTTGGGTGCTGCGGTGTTGCCGTGTGGCAGCAATCTTTTGGTCACGAGATAGTACGGTGAAGGTTGTATCTGCATATGGAGGATGATGATATAAAAGAATGGGAAAAATGAGAACAATGTCGATATGTTGATGCTATCAAAGCTGAATCAACTTAGGAACACCTAGCTCTAAATTCCTGTGAGATAATTGAATGCTTTGTTTCCTAAACTAATTTTACTTGTTACTTTTCCTTCTTGAGGCTACCCTCCCCACATCCAGTGAAATTCTCTGTGTTTTATGCCCTTGCTTGTGTCCTCATTTCTCCCATGCTCACAGATTTTTAGCTATCCAAGCTCTAAATATCCTATCAAATCTGATGATAAAATTCTGAAATCATCCAATTGGGTAACTACTTCTACCTCATCTGATACACAAATTTCTCTGACAACTGGGTCACTGGCAAAATAATCCCATGATTAAATCTTTGTTGCATTAGATCAGCCCCCTCCCCAATCCCCCAGGAGGTACAATTCATGTCTTTGCCACTTTTCTCACGGTTTACCAGAGGCATGGCAGATACTGGCACAAAATTACAAAGGGTGTAAGGGTATGAGGTAGGATCATAAGGCAGCGAATTTTAAATCAGGATTTCTTCTTTTATCTTTAATTAATTATTTATTTAAATCACTTTCCTACAGGGAAGTCCTGATCAAAGTCTATTCCTGGGTCAAGGACAGACGAGATGAATAAAATGTTTAAAATCATTCTGGGGATAGTAAAGTACCTAACTCATAGGGTGTTATGAAGATTAAATGAATTACTCTGTGTAAAGCACTCAGTACAGTTCCAGGCACAGAGCAGTGCTATATAACCATTGCTATGTAAGTATGAACAATGAATGTGCAGTTTATCAGTTTATCATGTTGCTGATTGTTTATACACGTCAGGGAGGACTGAGACATTTCCACTTGGGCTATCTACAACAGCCCAGAATAGTGATTTCCCAAATTTGGCCGGGCATCAGAATCAGCACAAGCCAAGGTGCTACCCAGCCCTACTGAATCAGAACTCTAAGGTTAAGGCTCCAAAAATCTGCATTTTTCAGACTTCTCCCCATGTGATTCTAATGAAACCAGCCTCCTACAATATTTGGAAATTACTGACTATCCAAAGGCAATGGCTAATTTCTGTTTATCAGGTCTAAGCTGTAGTGGCAGTGGGACAGATTCATAGAAGTCTGTAAGGATGATTTAGTGCAGGCCCCTCATTCTGCAGATGGGGTGGCTAAAGGCCAAAGAGGTTGAGGGGTTCACTGAAGTTGCACAGTTACTGGCAGAGATGGGCCTAAAGCTCTCAGCCTTAACATTTTCTTTCAACTTCTTTTCTATCCTGTTATCCTCTACTAAGCTATATGCTGATAAACAGCAGGGCGATGCTCTCTTTTTTGTGTTTCTTCTGCTACCATGGTGTCCAGAACAGAGCAGGACTCTAATATACATGTTTGAGGGTGAACAAACTGTGTTAACACCATCTTCTTCTACCTGTCTGACTCATCTACCCAGAAGAGCTCAGTTTGTGGCAAGTGGAGAGTTATATCCTTACACCAATGGGGGCTTTGGTGGGGGCTCAGTCTGAGAGGGAAAAGGAAAGATTGGGTCCTCTGCATGTGGAGACCGATTCCTCAGGACTTTGGGGGTCCTCATCAATAGAAACTTCTCCTTTAGATCTCCTGGTAGCAATACTCCTGCTTAGAACTTCATCTCAGCCAAGATGCTTTTGGTGTAATGTTACAGAAACCAACTTAAGCTTACTTCAGTAGGAAGAGGGATTCAATGAAAGGGGATTGGCATATCTCACAGAGCCCAAGGGTGTCGGGGTGGCCCAAGTCCAGTGTTGGAAAGCCATCGGGGAACCCCTCTCCTCTTCTTCCATCTCTATTTTTCTTTCCCTGATTCTCCAGCTGCAGACAAAGATGATCAGGCCATAATTCCTAAGACTTCCCACTTTCCCCAAATTCCTTAGTGCTGGGCACAGGAAGAGCTTGTTTGTAGACTACCTCTAGGTCACAATTCCAAAATTTTTGGAAAAGGGATCTATTTGGGCCAAGTAGGGCCAAGGGTCCATGTATGGTTGAATTAACTATGGTTAGGGACCCAGGTTCACAGAATACCAATGTGAATGTCAGGGTAGCTGTGATCAAAGTATAGTTTTTGTAGAAAACGGGGGGTGTGTGTGTGTGGGGTATGAACTGGAAGACTCTCTAAACAGTATCTTTGAGAGGTGAGTTTACCAACTTTACTACGAAGACGAGTAACCCCCAAATCTCAGCGACTTACAATAATAACCATTTATATCTCACTGTCCATGCTGCAGCTCTGTGCCATGATTCTTCTCAGCCAGGACTCAGGTGGAAGGACAGCCCTTATTTAGGAAATGTCATTCTCATCTCAAAGAGAAAAGCACAAGAGGCAGAGCCAAACTGTGTCCTTTCTCTAAAAACTTGTCCTTGGAAGTGGCTTGGATCATGTCTGCTCACAGTTCACTGGCAGGGAAGTCCCATGGCCAAACCTGACAATGGGGCAGGAAGTGCACACCACCTCCAGGAAGGCTCTGTGAGGCACTTGTCAAAGGGCAGGTGGTGGGGTCCTCTACCCAGGAAGGATACAAGTAAATGTGAACAATAACAAAGTCTGCCACAACAGGGTTAAGTAATGACAATAATTGACCTTAACAAGTGCTTAAAATGTGCTAGGCACTGGGCTAAGAACTTTATGCAAATGATCTCTTTTAATTATTCCAATAATCTTATGAGATAACCACTATTATCCTCATCTTACAGAGGAGAGAATTGAAGCTTAGAGAGGTTAAACAGCTTGCCCTCTGTTATACAGCCCATGAATGGGATTGCCAGGATTCAAACTGAGGGGCTCTGGGGAATGCTACCCATAACAGTTTCCTACGGCTGCTGTAACAAATTCCCACAAGCTTAGTGGCTTGAAACAACACAAACCTACTATCTCCTAGTTCTGTAGGTCAGAAGGCTGACCTGGGTCTCACTGGACTAAAATCAAGGTGTCAGCAAGGGATGCTTTCCTTTCTGGAAGTTCTAGGGAGAATTCTTTTCCTTGCCTTTTCCAGCTTCTAGAGGCTGCTCCCAATTCCTTGTTGAATGGCCCCATCCTCCATCTGCAGTCAGCAATAGTAGGTTAAGTTCTTCTCACCTTGTATCATTCCAACCCTGCTTTGGTTATCACATCACCTTCTCTGACTCTCCTGCCTCCCTCTCCTACTTTTAAGGACCCCTGTGATTACAGTGGGGCCACCCACATAATCCAGAATAATCTCTCCATGTGTAGGTCCTTAATCACATCTGCAAAGTCCCTTTTGCCATGTAAGGTAACATATCTACAGGCTCCTAGGATTAGGAAGTGAACATCTCTTGGGGACCATTATTCCAACTACCATGTCATCCTGTCTTTGATGATGTTGTGACCTGCAAGAAACTTCAGAGAAAAGGGCAAAGATCTCTGTCTTGTTTAGCTCAGTTTTTCCATAAAACAAGACCATTGGTGCTCATGGACAAATCAGGAAGAAGAGACGATAATTCAGGGAATAAATTTAGAGCTCAAAGTTGATCATCTTTTCTGGTAGTTATGAAGGAAAGAGCCTATTGCTGGCTCTTAAAGTAGAAAAACTAAAAAATTTCATTACTAGTGTTCCTGGCCTCATGTCATAATTAATATACGATAACAATAATACTGAGAATGAAAACATACAATTATGCTGTTAAAAATGTCAACATGAAAAGTAAACTTAATAAAAGATAGGCACAGGAACATACATAACAAAAATTATCTTTAATAATGAAATCATTTATGATCAAACATTTTTACTTAATTTCAGTTCAATTCTAAAAGAGTCACAGTAATGTCATGATTAAATATTAATGGTAACAGAAACATCCTAATTGGGAGGTTATTAAAGCTTCAAATTAAGTTTCTTTTTCTCTTCCTAACCAGAAAGTTCTGCCTAGGAGGGCGTCAGGGGAATTCCAGCACATGTGTTTTATTAACATTGATTTGCTGGGCTGAGAGAGGGACTAGGTCAGGAGAGGTGAACCCTGAATTTCTAGGCAATATTTAACGAGATACTTTCTGTCTCTCCTGTGAGTTATCAGAGGAATGGTTGCTACTCTTGCCTTGCTTGGTGCAGAGCCGGCTGAGTGCTTGGGGTATAACACCTTATCCCCAAACTGAGCAACACCTCTAGAGTCTTGGTCATTACTTTACAGTGGCAGAACCCAGATTCGAATTATGCTTCTCCAAAGAGTTATGTACATGTGTTGCCTCCAGGCATACTCTTTGAGATTCTCCTGCTCCTTACTCTATTGGTTATTGAGAGAGGGTTGTTGAAATCTCCAACTATAATTGTGGATTTGTCTATTTCTCTTTTCAGTTCTGTCATGTATTTTGGAGCTCTGTTATTGGGCATATACATTTAGGATTGTTAGATCTTGATGATTTACCTTTTTATCATTACATATAAGATATTACAATATCTGTAATAATATTGGAAATATCATTAGAGATTCCTGGTAATATTTCTGTTCTAACTCTACTTAGTCTGATATTAATAGTCACTACAGCTTTCATTTGATTAGTATTTGCCTGATATATTGTTTCCATAGTTTTACTTTTAACCTATCTATGCTCATTTTCTTTGGCTGCTTTTGAGATTTTCTAAAAAATCACTGGCTTCCACCAATTTGATTAAGATATTCTTGGTGTGATTTTATGAGCTTTCTGCATCTGATTCATTGAGCTTCCTGAATCTGGGGCTTATAGACCTCTGGATGAATTTTCTGTCTTTGTCAACCATTTTAGTTTTTAGTTGATTGGCAAATAAGTTATAAATAAGTTTTAATTTGGCAAGACACAAAAGAGTAGAATATTGCTTGACCAATTCTAGTTGGGTCAGGAAAAACCAGTTTTATACAATCCAGGAAGGATTCAATTGATCTAGGGATAAAAGATATCAGGAGTTAGGATACCTGACTCTTGTTCTATACTAGTCATTTATGTGCTGTTTAAAGTTGGGCAAGTCACTTCTCCTTTAGCATCTCAGTTTTTTTATCTTAAAAATGAGAGGTTTGGATCCTTTGAAGCTCTTTCCAACCTCCACATTTCAGTGCTCTGTAACTTAATGCAGCCTTCTCAAAGCATAGTCCAGAAAGCACAAATCTCATGTAGTGATTTGGCAAAAAAAAAAGGACCTCTCTGTTTGTCTTAGTTCATTTCGTGCTGCTATAACAGAATACTACAGACTGGGTAATTTATAATTTATAATGAACATAAATATATTTGGCTTACATTTCTGAAGACTGGAAAGTCCAAGATCAAGGGGCTGCATCTAGTGAGGGTCTTCTTGCTGCATCATAACATGGCAGAAGGCATCACATGGTGAAAAAGTGCATGAGAGAGGGCCGAACTTGCTTTATAACCTTTTAAATAAATATATCCTATTTCACTCCCGCAATAATAACATAAATCCATTTATGAGGGCAGAGCCCTCATGACCTAATCATCTCTTGCAGGTCCCACATCTCAACACTCTTGAACTGGGGATTAAGTTTCCAACACATGAATTTGGGAGAACACATTCAAACTATAGCACTGTTCAAAAACATCTGGGAAGAGGAATGGAAATCATCATGCCGAAGAGATACCTGTTCTCCAGTGTTTATTGCAGCTCTATTTACAATAGTCAAGAGTTGGAACCAGCCCAAATGTCCATCATCTGATGAGTGGATAAGGAAACTGTGGTATATCTACACAATGGAATACTACTCTGCTATAAAAAAGAATGAATACTACCATTCGCAACAACATGGATGGACTTAGAGAAAATTATATTAAGTGAAACAAGTCAGGCACAGAAAGAGAAATACCACATGTTCTCACTTACTCGTGGGAGCTAAAAATAAATAAATAAATAAACACACAAACAAATCAAGGGTGGTGGTGGGGAGAAGACAGAATAACCACAAAAATTCCTTGAACTATTTAAGTCAAGTGAACAGATATGATGTGAGGGGAAAGGGGAGGGGGTGGAGAGGAACAGGTAAGGTGGCATGAAAATCAAGTACAATGTATATTGAGAAGTAAAATATAAATAAATAAATAAATAAATAAGATAGTCAAGGAAATCTTAAAGGGAAAAAACCCACAAAACATCTGGGAAACTGCATACTATTGTATTTCTTAGAATCTAAAATGGTGTTAAATAAATACATACTATTATTTTATGTTCAGCTAAGAAAGACAAACTGCTACCAACTAAACCAAGAAACAACTCTTGACACTTAGCATTTTTATTTTATGCTTATTGAAATTTTTACAATATTTAAGTAGATATAGATTTTATCATAGTTACTCTTGTGCATACCTAAAGGAAAAAAATTAAAGCAAATTAAATTTCTTAGGTTTCCTCAAACTTCTTCATGTGACTTTGACTCTTCCAGATCATTTTTCAACTTTGAGTCACTGATTTTTCCACACAGTATCTTCCTCTGTGTCATCAAGAGTTTGGATAATAAAACATTTCTTAAAAAAATGCTCCACTATTGTCTCTGGGGTTTCCTTCCCAGCTACTGACACTCACTGTGCAAGTTTCAATGCATATGTTCAGGCACAGCTGTTTTCTGGCCAACTACAATTCTAAGATGCATTCTGATTTAGGAAATGTTAAAATGTAAAAAAAAAAATTGTGCATTTTGGAATGAAAGAAATATGGCATAATCCTTTCTTGGATATGTGTAAGGCATGAGGCATATTTAAAGCTCTGACATACCCTGCACTAAAACAAATCTGTTTAACTGTTTATCTCAATGTTTCCCAAACTTAATTGACCCTGGAATCTAGGCCCACTCCTAATATTTTTAGGACCTTAACAATAATGGAGGCGCATAGACCATACATCTAACTATTTGAAAGTTACAAATTAAGCTAACAAACTGTTATGTAAAGTATGCTACATCCTCCTATCTTGACAAATATATCTTCCTAACTACCTGGAAAGCCAGGTTTGAATTTAGAATTCTTGGACTCAGATTCCTGAATTGGGAGATCTATTCCTTGGTCCCCAGCTCATGGTCTGTTCTCCCTCCCACACCACCCTGGTTGTAGTTTATACTACAAAAAGCCTCCTGTATACATGTGTGGACACTCCAGTCACACATCCAGGTCTGAGCTTCTTCCATGGGAGCTTGGGGGGCTGTTTAGATACACGACGTGTGGCTAGAAGGAGGGACATGGGTTCTAAGCAGACATGTCCCCTTCATTCCTTTCTCTCTCTCTCATCTGTCTTCTCAACTCTCTCTCTCTCTCTCTCTCTTTTTTTACCCCTCCTTTAGTTGATTAATACCATTTAATTTTGGTATAACACCTTTTCCCCCTCCAAGGGAATTCATATCTTTTCCTCTCTATAAAATCCTTATGAGGAACTGTGGACAGTAATTCATACCCTCTTTTAAGAGTTGAGGAAACAGTGGCACAGAACAGTAAAACAACAAGTCCTCACCACTGAGAAAAGCAACCGCATTTTTTTTTTTGTCTTTTGTGTTTTTCCGTGTCTGGCAACGGATCGCAACCCTCAGTGTTGCCCCCGTACCGGACCGGGGACCGGCAACGGGACTGCAACCCTCGGGGTTGCTCCCGCGCCTCGCTCAGCCAGTGAGCAGGAACTGGTCCGTACGTGGGATCCGAACCCTCGGGCGGGAGCGCCGCCGCGCCTCCCAAGCAGCGCACTATCCAGTGTGCCACCGGGCCGGCCCCAAAGCAACCGCATTTGATTAGACCTCGTGACAGTCTCATCCACTGGTCAATTCTCTGCCTCTGCTCCAGGCATCCTGTGGTCTACCCAGGCACCGAGGATTGACAATATTGGTGAGCCTCGAGCCCTAGCCAAGAGAAGAAATCAGTTGGGACTTATCTATGAAGAATATGATTTGATTTGCATGTATTAATGGATTTCTACAATAAGTCCCTGATTTTAAAGTTTGTGTAGGGAAATGTTGAATGGTAACATGCAGTGGATAGAGGCCAAAGAAGAGCAGGGTTCTAAAGACAATACAAATAGATAAACAAAATCCCCTTAATCAATTGACTCTGTGCCTAAATCTATCGTACAAAAATCTTGATCTAAATTCAAGTTAAGTGAAGGGAATTTGTTTTACCACCTGCAACAGTCTCTTGGCCTTCTGCAATGGTGAAAAGAGGGGTTCAACCAATGGAACGGGGAGAAAGTCCTGCATAGTTGGCCCTACACCACCCTGCAGAGCGTGGCCCAATAAAATGGCAGCTGAGGAAAGGAGTGTGTGTGTGTGTGTGTGTGTGCATGCGTGCGTGCGCACACACACACACACACACACACAGAGACTCTCTTGCTCTCTCACAGGTGTGAACAATAAACACTTATTTACAAGTGTAAATCCTCTCCTCCCCTTCAAGGCAAGCTCTTAATTCTACCCTTTCAAGGAAAGCTCTTAATTCTATCAACTTTCTTCCTCTTTTCTAGAACTCTATGCTCTGATTTATCTTCTGGATGAGAAGTAGAAGCTGATCTTTGGAAGGCATTTGTAACTCTCTTTCTCTGTTTGGAGTTTTACCATGAGGGTGAACATTCCCAGGCTACCCTCCCTGCTGTGTTCAACCCAGTGGCACACGTTCACCCAGACTGACAGCATTTGGAAGGCCCTTCCATGTATCAAAAGGTTTGAAAAGCAAAACTCCCCTATAAGGGGTTTTATGTACCTTTACCCACAGTCATGTCACCTCCTCACACCCCCATTACAACGGGAGACTGAAGAGTGCTAATTTCTTTTCTGTGTGGTACTTAAAATTCTAACTCGGAGACAGTCCACATCACAACCAAATTAAGTTGTTACACTGGTGTTAGTAACACCTCAGGCTTCATCATTTCTCTATAAACTGTGGTGTATTAATTAGGGTCTCTAACACTGTCATGAGTGAGAATTCTAAAACACCACTGGTATTAATAGCTACTCTAATTGACAAGAGCACTTTTCTTGCTTTTCTAAAATGCCTTGTTCCTTCCATTGAAAGCCACAGCACACGTATGTGTAATCAGGGGACAGAGAACTAGTTTTATTAGAGCAACAGGTCATAGGTTTAGCTTTCAAATTACGACCTAGAGTTAACTCCAACTTTATCCCCTGGTCCCCAATCTAGTATTACTGTTTGCATAACTATAACCCTCTCCAGATTATGCAGATGCTCTATATGACTGATATTTGCTTTAAATATCTGTCAAATATCAAAGAGCTAGAAGAGAGGTTAGAATGCAATTTGTGCTTATGAAGAGGTGGGTGGCTAAGGCCAGAGACATTATTTATCGTTTGATTTCTGCACTAGTTTTATGAATATAAATAAGAATATCACTCTTAGGGAAAGCACTGTTGATAGGGGAAAATCAATGCTAAGTATGTGCTTGCATTGATTTGGAATCCCTTCTTTTCCCTTCCACCTTCAGAAACAATGAGTCAGTGGTCATTTTCCTTTATGACCCAGCTGTATCAGATGCTCAGTGAAATGGTTTTATGTTCTGTTGTTGGTGGTGAGCTTGTGTCTTTTTGCATGTGAGTAAAGAGAGACTGAAGAGGGAAGAACGAGGACAGTAAATCATCAGCCTCATAAAACATGACTTTTGGAAATCCCAAAGATGAAAAATTATCCTCAATTTTTTTCTTCAATATCACTAATTCCCAATTTTTATCTTCCCTTCCTTCTCTCCCTGTGTTTCCTAATACTAGCTCCTGTTTAGATTTTTACTTATGCTTGTCAGGCAAAATAAATCCTTTTTCTGGTCCCTGCAAGGTGGCACATGGTTAGGTAGAAAGTGAATCGGGCTAATAGGAGAGTTTACTCTTATCTTGAAACAAATAACCTTTCTTCTCTGGACCTCGGTTTTCTCATTCATAGAATAAGGGGATGATTCTAACTGATTTTTAAGCCTACCTTCCTACTACCTTGCTCTAAGATTTATGGAATAATGCTCTTGAGATAAATGTTATATCCCACCTGAATAAAACATCAATTCTTAGAAAGGGAGGAAGATAGAGAAGTTTTGGGGAAATGTGTGAGAATTAAAGTCAAGAAGGGAGACTGTAAGATAATAATTCTGAAAAGCTCATTGCCCACAAACTGGAATAGAGGATGAAAAGTCACCTACGAGGAGCAACATTTCATTTTGGGCAGTAATGCTTTTCTGCTACTCTGGACAGCCTATCAGCCCAAGGGATTTTTACTGCTCTGGCAGAGAGTTCACAGGATGTGATCAAATGGACTGCTCTGTGATTTTTAAGACAACTGGGGAAGATAGCATAGGAAGTAGGAGGCATGTCTTAAATGAATATAGCAGTTCTTAGACATCCTTACCAAGTATTTCCAGCTCTCTGCCTTCTAGGCATGTGGTAGGATTGCACTTCCTGTGTCCCTAATGGTTGGATGGGTTCGTGCAACCAATTCAGGTCAATATGTCATAAGTGAAAGTGATATTTGTCTTTTCCAGCTTGGAATATTTTATTCCTGGTGCAAGACCATCCAGAACTTCTTTTTCCCCTGGCACAGTGACTGCTAAGATCTGGGGTGGTAGCTACTCCATCCGCCTGCATCTCCGAGTAACTGCAGTGGACCAAGTCCCTCTCCTGATGCTGGGTGGATATGTATTGTGAGTTATGATGTCTACTGCTTTAAGTACCTGAGCTTTTGGAATTGTTTCCAGAGCACATTCTGGCCTATTCCATTGGATACAGTCAGTTTGAGACCTAGTTTGATGCATAAACCACAGAGATGGTTCTGGCTACAGATGTATTTGAAGGTTGTGGGAAACCAATTTATTGTATGATGAACAAATCCAGGAGCTAATAGGAAGCAATGGAATCTGGTGTTAAAATGAGTCCATGTGGCCAATGTGACCTTAAAGATCATTCCACTGAGGAAGGGACAACTATCTACAGCTTGTACGTAAACGGATCATTATGTAACTACCCCTGTTTAGATGCCAGTGTGGGATCTAGCTTGTATGTCTCTGGGATAGCTCTGATCTGGGACTTGTTCTTTCATAGTTTTTTTTTTTTTTTTTGATAACGGGAAAGATTTTTTATCTCCCTCTTAGAAAGTCCTGTTATTTGGGTTGAAAATCTGACCTTTTGGCAAAAGGTTGTCAAGAGGACTCTTCCCTAGGAGAACAAAATGAACCCACTGTAAGCGTGCCTACCTTAGAGACCCCTACATCTATCAACTATGATTATTCTAAGTTTCCTGTCTTGTATTCCCACCAGATTCCAAAGGCGAGCTGGCTTTCGTTGGATTTGGAAAGAATGCCAAAGAAAGGCTTAACTCTTTAAGATTGGGGTAGCCTCTACAGGTGTAAGGTAGAAACTTGGTATCATCAAAATTTTTCTTTAAAAATATTTTATATTCATAAGAAAAACAGAAAACATGGTTTGAGGTATGCAGTCGTAGACCTTAGAAGTCTCACAATGCCATATTTTCCTGCAGTGTTGAAATATAGCTTCTTGAGTTGAATAGAGCTTGAATTTCTTGACTAAGAGTAGTTGGCTTATATGTAGGGATCAGATTATATTAAACTTTTTTTTCTCCCGGAGCACATTCAGTTGACTTTGTGGAAGCTAATGTTTGTATGTGGGGATTCTACCACCCTGCTTACTGCATGTGGCCGACACTAGCATAAGAGAACCTCAATGTAGTGCCCAATGTGGACTGGCACAAGAAAGTTCAAAATTCTTGGTCTTCTTCAGTAGAATTCTGCTCATCTTAGATATCACTTAAAGTCACCAGAGCAATAACCCTAAAAAACTGCTCTGGTGGCAGATTTTCAAAAATTAGCTTGGAGCTCAACTCTTTGTTAAGTGAAAGTGATTAAAAAGGAATTCTAGCATGCAGCCCATAACTGCTGAAAGTGGCAGATGGTGTGAGCTAGTACATTATGTCAAGGAATCCATGCACATTTTTGCAACCATTTACAGCTCTTGGTACATATTAATACTGCCGGAATGCTGTCATCACAGGAGCCTGGCCAGCTGACCCTTGTCAGATGTGCCATTTCTTTTTCATTTCCAAAAGGGTTCATTTCAGTTGCACTTTTCTATCCTCTCCTAGGAGAATCTTGTTCAGAGGTTTTTGTTAAGAATTCAAGGCATTCACAATTACTCTTCAAGAGTCTCTTGTTTTATGCATGTGTCATTTGTCTGGGATAGATGTTGGGGCTGGAAGACATTTACTCCCTGGTTGTTCTGTCTATTGTGGGGTGGCTTCTCCCTCCTCTCATTAACATCTTGGGGAATAAAGAAGCAACGTGGGTTCACAAATTACAGCAACTGCAGAAGTGGGAAGCTCAAACCTTGGTAGACCAGGTGGTCCAAATCAAATTTCCTAATTCAGGCAGGTCCTGTGTCCCAGTGTGCTGTTGCATTAGCAGAAGAAAGTGCTTGAAACCTGTACCTGCACTGACCCAGAAAGATGAACAAGCCACCATGTACTCACACTTTCTTTGTGTGAACAACAACCTCCTTCCTTTGCAAAATGCCAGGAAATAATGTAAAAATGTCCCAGCTCAGTCTAACATCTAGCTCATCTCTTACCTCCCACAAAGCTGTTTCTCCAGCTGCACTGACTCATCTGCTGAATACACTCCCTTCACTCCTATCTAACCCTCATGTCTACCACAGGGAGAATTTGGTCTTGGGTCCTACTGTAATTTGGTGTAAAAGAGAAAAAGTTTTGAGAACTGACAGATGTCATAGGAAAGCCACCAGCTCACTGGATTAAAAACTCAATCCCAGATCCTTCAAGCTTGACCATGGAGGGAAAGGCTCTTCCATAACCTTGAACAACTTTTTCCCTATGCTTTTGGAGTGAGTCACTAATTATGGTCATCCAGGCCTCAATGGGCAAAATTCTTGTCCCTTAGGGCTCTACTACTCCTAATTTGCATACTTATACTTTTCCCATTAATTCCACATGGTACAGGGAGACCAGGTGGGAGCACTTAAATAGGACCTTTCTAGAAGCTGAAGGATAACAACAGGGAAACAGACACAGAGACAAATGGCAGGCAACATGCAGAGAGGGCTTATAAGAATGTGGGGAAAAAACACACACCGAAGTGTTTTTCCTATGCTGTTACTCAGAAAGAATACAGAAGACAGACTTCTGTGACCAACTGTGTGGGATATCCCCCTGCTCCCCACAAGCAAGCAAGAAAGCAGCAAGCAGTTCTGCAGTGGACACCAGCTGGGTGCCCTCCAATTAATTCTGATACTATCTACCTAGAGATGGTGTCAGGTTCCACAGGTTGAGGGCTCAGTCCCCAAGACTGCTTCCCCTCTCCCCACTTCCGATGCCAATCTCAAGCCCCAGGTTGTCTTATATGTGCTTCTGACTGACTGGCTATAAATTCAGGTTCCCACAACCCCTCCTTGGGTTGAATTACTTTGTTGAGCGCTGACAGAATTCAGGGAAACACATCCACCAGTTTATTATAAACAATATTAATTACAAGTGACACAGATGAAGACATGCACAGGGTGAGACATGAGGAAAGGGGCATGGAGCTCTGTGCTCTCTCCACGTGCACAGGAACCTTCATGTGTTCAGCTGTCTGGAAGCTCTCTGAGTCCTGTACTCTTGGGTTTTTATGGAAGCTTCATTATGTAGGCATGGCTGAAGCATGGACAACCATGTAGAAATGTGATTGTGCAGAAAGGGCATAATCTACACTAACAGATTGGGGAAACCCAGCAAGGCCTATTTGTTCAGACTCTTTTTAGGATCTCTGTGCAGCATTTCTTCCTCCTGGGCATGGAGCAAGGCCCCTTCTTGAATGGAGGTCTTATGACCTACAATCAAACACGTTAGGTCACAGAATTTCTGTATGGCCAGCTCCAAGACAGAAAGGTGGGGCAAGGTTAAAACAAGCCAGGAACCATAGATGAAAACCAAAATATGCACATCATAATATCACAAAGAGTTATCACAGTCATTTTTATTCAATGCATATTTATTGAGCACCTGTTATATGCCATGGAACAAAAGGCAATGAATATATGGTCCTTGCCTTTAATGGGGCTTTTAGTGTAGAGGGGACATGGCCAATTTATGAAAGCAGAGATGAGGAGTTCCTGATTCAGCCCTGGGGAATGGGAGAGGGAAATCGTTCTGGAAGAAGTAGGAATTATCTAGGTTTGGTTGTAGTAGGTGTGTATGTACAGGGGCATTGGGATAGGAAGGGGTGGAGAAGGCAGAGGGAACAGCATGTACAAAGGTCCAGATGTGAGCTGACCCGTGTAGACACGTTTAAGTGCAAGATAGCCCAAGCATAGCTCTGAGAAAGGCCTGCCTTCCAAATCTGGTTTTCTGCTTGAGAAGCCACCTCTTCTCCAGGTGACTGACATTAAGATTATCCCACCTTCTCACATGAGACCCACCCTAACTTCAGTCAAGTGAGCAAGAGGAATTCAACCCAAAGCCAAGCACCCATGCAAGGAAGACTCACTAATGATAATTGTTTAATGACAGTCATCGAGCAAGAAGGCTCTGTGATTTTGAATCCTTAGTTTTGTGGCTTTTAACATGTCTGTTGGCCAGATGGATGTTGTCCCATAAGAAAAAGGAAGACTTAGAGCCACATTGGGCTGACCTTACACATGGCAAATAACACAGATATTGAGTAATTAACACTGATATGTCACTACTTTGTGTCTGAAAGGTTGGGCCATGGGGGAATAGAATCCTAATGGGTAAAGGTGTCTCCTCCAGCCAAAGGCAAAGAATGTTCTGGCAGTTTATCATCCTGGGGAGCAGCTAATCCCGGTGTAATAGGTTGAGTAATGGCCACCGAAAGATTTTGAGTCTGAATCACTGAAATTTGTAAATGTGACCTATTTGGAAAAAAAGTCTTTGTAGATGTAACTAAGTTAAGGATTTTGAGGTGAGGAGATTACCCTGCATTATCGAGGTGGACCCTAAATGCCATCCCAAGTGTCCTTGTAAGAGAAAGACAAAGACAGACAGAAGAGGAGGCAATGTAGCCACAGAGTCAGAGATTGAAGTGATGTGGCCATAAGCCAAGGAACCACCAGAAACTGGAGCCACCAGAAACTGGAAAAGTCAAAGCACGGAAACTTCCCTGTAGCTTCTGGAGGGAGCTTGGCCCTGCCGGCACCTTGATTTTAGACTTTTGGCTTCCAGAAGAGTGAGAGGATAAATTGCTGTTGTTTTAAGCCACCAAGTTTGTGGTAATTTGTTACAGCAGCCACAGGAAACTAATTCATTGGGGAGGAAATGAGAAAGACCCCAGAATGGAGGAAGATATCTATTCATGTATGTGTGTATGCATGCATGCATGCATGTGTGTGCACACATGCAATGGGCACATGTATGTATTTATATGCATGCACGTATGTGTGTGCAGGTGTATGTGTGTGTATTCGTGTGTATATGTATTGTATACATGTACATGTATATGTATATATGTGTGTGCGTGTGTATGTGTATGTGTGCATATATGGGTATGTATGTATTTTTGTTAATGGTGGTAGAAGTGGGGGCGGGGTAGCTGCTGAACCAACTCTTTTTCTAGAAGAATGTAGGAGAGAAAAACAAATGTTACCAAAGATTTGCCAGGCGTTTTGTAAACATTTTGATGTCTTGACCATTATATTCTCTCCTGGCACATTTCTCTATTCCTAGTTGAGTCTAGAAGCTGGGTGTGACAAATGTGACGTTCTCTCTTCCTTGTGTAAGCAGTCAGATTCCGTGACACCTCCTTCAGACAATGCTTCTTTTTTTAAAAAAAAAAAAAAGATGACCGGTAAGGGGATCTTAACCCTTGACTTGGTGTTGTCAGCACCACGCTCACCCAGTGAGCAAACCGGCCATCCCTATATGGGATCCGAACCCGTGGCCTTGGTGTTATCAGCACTGCACTCTCCCGAGTGAGCCACGGGCCGGCCCCTGAACCAACTCTTTGGACATAGAAAGAACCTGTTCCCTCCACAAGATGAACGGGAAGATCTGGCTCTGGTCTTGGCACAATGTCAATGGCTACTGCTGGCCTTTTTCCTGACCCAGAAATCTGATAGCCCCGTGTGCCTTGGGGGAAATGGCTGCCTGAGTGTGAATTATAGAAGCCTATCGCTAAGAGCTGTAAGGCTTAGTTAGGCCCAGTTGGTTTGGCTACAGGGCCTCCTTGAATGTGACTGTCCTTTCTTACACTTGAGGAGCCACAGAGGCCTGAGTCAATCAGCAGCCATGGTTCACAGTTACTCTAGCTGTGACTGGCAATCTCTGGGGGCATTTCTTTGGATTTCTTGAAATCATTCAGGTTCTGGCTGTGAGGCCACCTTAGCCATAGGAGTGGGAGGTGCTCTTGGGCAATCAAGAGCAGAAGATGAAGCTTTCACACCTTCAGGGTGACACTTGAACATGGAAGGTGAAAGGTAGCAGCCGGTAACATTTAGGAGCTGACTCACAGGTCGGGTAAGCAATCTTGGGGATCCCTCATAACATTTCAGGAGAAACCCCCAAGAAAAGACTGAACTTCTGATAACCTAGGCATATGAGGACTTGGATTCTCTATAACATGAATATTAAAAGAAATGTAATTTGGTGGATACTAGGTCCTTGTCCCTTTCTCCCTGGTCTTCTAGCATGTCCAGACCTCATTCCCACCTCTTCTCTCCTCAGGGTCATCTCATTTCAACAGTAGGAGGCTACAGTCCCTGGACAGTTCTGTACATCTGTGGACAAATTGGTCGTGGATAAGACAGGCCAGCCCAAACCTTGTGAGATGTGCCAGCGGCTGACTCTGCCATGGCTGTCTTTTGGGACTATGACAGTGACAAAATGACACCTGGTGGGTGGAAGTGGTACATTTCTCTGAAGGAAATGAATGTTCCCACTGTCAATCGTCCAGGGAAGTGATTACTCATGGGTCAGAAAATGAGGAAGCTTTGTAGGCCACTCTGGCTGTGAAGGATGTGAGGTCACACTGCTCATTGTGGGCAGTGACGTTTGAATTGTGTTACCTGGAGCAGCGTCCTGTGGGAAATGAATTAAGACCATCAAATTTGGGTAGAGAGAGAGGAGGAAAAAGTCAGCGGGTGCATTGTGAGAGGGTGGCTCCCTGCAAAGTTGAGGAGAATCTTGACTCCTGCGGGAACACGGGGTAGGACCAGAAAGGCACTGCTGACAATCAGGACCGACTTCTGCATTTTGCCGCAGGCCAGCGCTGGCAGTCAGCAGATAAGCACTTGAGCATCCGTTCAATAGATACCTGTTAGATTATTTGTTCCTTAACTCAAACCTTCACCAGTCATTTGTAATGACAGGGGAGTCCCGGCAGCAGCTCCTTATCTGGTTTCACTTGGGAAAGGAATGGAGCACGAAGCAAATAGGGCTCATTGGAAAAGCAGGTCACCTTTCTTCCTCCATCCTCTAGGGAGTCCAGACCCCACTCTTGTGTGTTCAGGGCCCGCATTACTCAGAGAAGAAGAAGGTGGCTGCCCATCCATTAAGCTTTCAGCCCTACTGGAAAGCCCTGCTCAAAGCAAAAATATCTCCTCTCCATTACCAGCTGCCTAGAATTCCCACATTATTTCTATGGGCTAGGCATTATGTTTCCAGGAGTCTCCTACAAAAATGCAAATATGCACAAATGGGCAGCACTAAGGTGTTGTCAGCTATTAATGCAGAGCTGGGAATTAGTTTAACCCTGAGTTTCCCCAAATGGGCTATGCGTACCCCTTCTGGTGTAGGAGATGGTTGTAGATGGTACCTGCACTATTGAATCCAGTATTCTTTTTTATTTCATGTTTTTATTTGTTCAATCACTTTCTTCCTATTTGAGGCAAGTGGCCCTTTTTATGAATGTTAGAGATAAAAAATTTCTTTTAAATAAAATTATTTAATTTTAAAAGGGGCAACTCAAATAAAAATATTAAGCATTATAAGATGGTTGTATGTGGATGTGGAAAATACCCTGGATGAATAATTTGGGTAACACTGGTTTAACAACATACGTTTTGTCTGGATAAATGGAAAGGCCTCATAATGGAGGTGGTGAGGCAGAGGGAAGGTTCTGGGCTCTTGGCATTGATGAGGATGGGCACTGGAAGAACTAGGCAGGGAGTGGAGGAAGAAGACTAATTCTTCATGGGGACTAGGTGGACTAGGGGCTGAGTCTCCTCAGCTCTGGCTCTGGCTCTGCTGTGACTACCCACCAAGGTCTTCCGTATCCTTTGTTTTATCTCCTCCCAGATAAGCGAGAGCCCAGAGCACCAGGCTGGGTAGGGCAGTGTTTGCATATAGACTTCCTCCACAGGAGCGAGGAATCTCAAGTTAAACAGCAACATATCTTCCTCTGGGATGTCCTTCCAGAAGGGGAACCTGGCAATGCCAGATGACACTGTAGGCTAATGCTGTGGTCCAACATTGGGGGAGTAGCCAAGCCTCTAAGACCAGGGCTGGAGCATTCCCCAAAGGCTTTGGCATGTGACTAAAGGTGCTTATAGTGGGCCTTGACCTCAGCCATGGCCTGGGAGGGCACATGAACTGGCTCTGCTGATCTTAGAGGTGAGGGACCCTGTGTTTTTCATAATGTGATCCCCTCAGGCACCGGCTCATTGCTTTGAAGTGCAGATGCTGAACAGTTTCTCCCATGCTAGATGGTCAGCTGCACAACCGCAGTCTCCCCAAGCCCATGGGCCCTCAGTCAGAACCCAGCAAGCCTTTTCTAAATGACTGAATGAACAATTGTTGAACTAAGCCTGAGTTAGGTGATCTTGGGAAGTTATTTCACCTGTCTGAGTGTCAATATTTCATTTATAAAGTAAAATCATACTGCCAGCTAAATCATACTTTCAGTTCAGTTTGCCTTATAAGGCTGTTGTGAGGCCAAATTAGTAGTATAAATAATGACAGCTTATTTTTTGAGTGCTTACTATGTGCAGGTATTGTACTAAGAACTTTCCACGCATTAACCTGTCCCAATATCTCTATAAGGGATTCACCCTCTTCAGGACAACTACAACATTTGCAGGGCCCAGTGCAAAATGAAAATGCAATGATGCTCTTTGTTCAAAAATTTTATTAAGAGAATTTCAAGATGGAGACGGCAGAGCACTAAACCAGTGCAAAGCCCTTCTGAGTATGGGATTCTCTGCAGCTGCAGAGGTCACTTGTCCATGAAGCTGACTCTGACTATTGTCCCCCATTTTCAGATGACTTAACTGAGGCATAAATAAGTTCATACTCCTACAAGGCCATAGGCTACTAAGAGACACAGGCAGGATCCATATCCGCAGTTTGAATCAAGAGCTCATGTTCCTTGTCATTAGTCTGTAAAACCTTTCTAGGGAGATAGTGCATGCAGCAAAAAATGTTGCATACTTGTAGAATATCATTATTTTTTCACCAAGGTGGGGGAGGGGCTGGGCCTGGAGGGATTTCTTATTCTCACACAAAACGCTCTCTCCTTGCACTGTCTCCTCCCACTGTCTCCCCTGCTCATTTAGGGACCATAAACATTGCGACAAGTACTGATTGGTTTGAGGCCATCAACATGAGTTTACAAAAGGGGAGGTCATGCCTAATCAGCATGATTAATATGGCCAGTGCAGTGTCTCCGAGCCACGTGCTGGAAGGAAGGAGCTAGAATCCGCCTGGACTCCAAGGAGACTCTTGCTTGGTACAGGAGGCAGGCAAAGCGGGGGAGATGAAACTGAAAACTGACAGTGAAATAATGACCTGGAGAGCAAAACCAGTTTGTCAAAGGCTCCTGTGCGTCTAGAGACAGAAGCCCTGATTCTTCACAGAGAATTCTTCAGCATCTCTCACCCTGCCAGCTCCCAAGGGAACCGAGCCTGGCCCTAGGACTCTCCCCAAAGGCCTTGCTTCTGTGTTGACACCCCTAGCCCTTCAACTTTTACCTCTGGTTTGAGATAGAGGAGCAGTGTCTTTAGTGAAATCAAATCCCAACTGCAGTTATAGCTGATTTTAGAACCTAACTCCTATGCAAGATGTCCACCAAGACCTCTTTTTAATTCTCCTGGCAACAAACAACTCCTTTAATTCAAATTAAGGCTGTAGAGGTTTATTTGACATTACAACCCGATGAAGCCAAACCTACAGGCAAGCAGTGTGCTTTAGAGTTCTCCACCTCTCCCCATTCACTGCAAAGTATTTGATAGTTATCTTGAAGGCAGAGGAGGTGGAATAGGCAGACATCTGCATCTACACCAGCAGCCAGCAAACTTTTTCAGTAAAAGGCCAGATAGTAAATATTTTGGGCTTGTGGGCCAGATGGCCTCCGTTGCAACCACTCAACTCCTGTTGTGGCGTGAAAGCAGCTATAGACAATATGTAAATGAATGAGGGTATTGGCGTTCCAATAAAACTTTATTTACAAAGACAAGCAGCATGTTGAATTTGGCCCATGGGCCATAGTTCCCCAACCCTTGATCTAGACTATCCTTTTGTGGATCTCAAACTTGAATATGTTGAGGATGACTGTGGATAGGTTTATAGCACCAACAGTGGTTTTAAGTGTTTTCTAAGGATGATTTTGGTTATATGTAATTTTGCAAAGACTTCATTCCCAACCCTGGCCTGACATGTTCTGGGTTATTTTTTTTATGTCTGAAAGTATTAAATTTGCAGAAAAGGAGAATTGGGTACCAGAAAGTCTAGGTCATCTGGGGGCAATGAGGCTGGGATTTGCACTCTTGTCTGTTTTTGGAACTGCCTCTCACAAACATCTAGAACTGACTAATCTAAAACTAACTTAGCTTTCAGGGCAGTGCTTCACACAGCCTACTGCTCAGTTAGGTCCTTGGTAGAGGGTTTTTGGTGATTATAATGATATGAATAGGAAGGAATAAGAGAGGCATCTACTAGGGAGGATATAAAAGGCAATATCAGCCCCCTTTCTCCAATTAGTTCCTATCTTTCCTCCATCTCTCCCCTCCCCCACCTCCTTACTATAGAAATCCTTTGAAATATAATCATGCTTTCAGTGGATCTGGGCATTTTTATTAGATGTCAGGATAGTATTTGTCCAAAGTCATGGGACTCACATTTCTTCACAAAGTATGATGTCATTTAGAAGTTCATGTTCTTGACATTGTTTCAAACGTCCTGTTAAAAAAGCCAAATATGTTTTTATGGGCTCTCACGGCAGGGAAGCAGCCATGGTAATGCATGGGTGTATCAATTAGAAGTGGATTAATTAAGCAATAAGACAGGAGCAGCGGTGCATTTCAGAGAGGTTATTGCACGGCTCATGGAGTGCCACTGAGGCATCCAGCCAAGAGTTGAGTGACTTCCACTGGCCAAGGCATTGCAGCCATCCAAGACGTGTAATGCTCTCCAGAAACAGTATCCTCTGTCATCCATTTCCACTGTGAGAAATAAAAAGACCCTCTTATTAACTAGGTGTTATTAGGCATGGGAAATTGACAGCCATTTCATTATTTCATAATTATGATTAATGGCCTTCCCAATGAAGTCATCGTCTGCTCTCCCAAAGCCAATTGGTCCCTTTTGGGACAGTGTCACCAAGTCATGGTTAATGTTCCTAGAAGCATGGTACACATAGAGCTTCACAGACCCTGGGGAGGGAGGGTAAGTCCTAATTGCCTTTGGAGACTGTTTGCACAATCTCTGAAGAGGACAAGGGGGGATGCTGGGGGCTGATGGATGAACTAGTAATAGGAGTAGCAGCAGCACGAAGAGGCAGGGGGAGAACTGCCCAGAGCTTCTGGACCATACTTTGCTCTCTACTAAGCGCATTCCCACAGGTTTTTCATCTGAGCCCCATAACAATGTTTTTTTTTTTTTTGTCTTTTTCGTGACGGGTAAGGGGATCGCAACCCTTGGTGTGGGGTCGCCCGCACCGCGCTCAGCCAGTGAGCACACCAGCCATTCCTATATAGGATCCGAACCCGTGGCAGGAGCGACGCTGCGCTCCCAGCGCTGCACCCTCCCGAGTGCACCACGGGGCAGGCCCCATAACAATGTTTTGAAGTGAATGTTGTTCTATGACTACAGATGTTAAAACAGAACCAGAGAGGTTAGGCAACTGGCTTGAGGTCACAAAGCTATGACGTGGCAGAGGTGCCATTCCAACTGAGGGCTTTAGACTAGTTCTGTGAGTAGAACCCTGAACCAGGAGTGACAACCATGGGATGTTGGGCAAATTCACCCATTTGATCCACAGGAAATTACTGGGTCCTTTTTTCTTGTACCAGGCATTCCAGAAATATAAAGATGAACTATCAGATTACAGATTGTATTAGAGGCTGAGTTGTGTTCCCCCCAAATTCATATTTTGAAGTCTTAATTCAGGGCTTGTAACACGTGATTAAGGTAAAATGAGGTCATATTGGTGGGTCCTAATCCAATATGACTGCCGTCCTTTTAAGAAGAGAAGATTAGGACACAGACACACACAGAGGGAAAAACAAGAGAAGACACAGGGAGAAGTCGACCATCTACAATCCAAGGACAGAAGTCTCAGAAGGAGTTAATCCTACTGACACCTTGATCTTGGGCTTGTAGCCTCCAGAACTGTGAGAAAATAAATTTCTGTTGTTTGGGCCACCCAGTGCAGCCCTAGCAAACTAATACAGATAGAAAGGGAATATAACCCAAGGCAAAATGTGATCAGAACTGGAAAAAGGGGCTGGCCCGGTGGCGCACTGCTACAGTGCGCCGCTTGGGAAGCGTGGCGGTGCTCCCGCTGAGGGTTCGGATCCCACATACAGACCGGTTCCCGCTCACTGGCTGAGCGAGGTGTGGGAGCAACACCGAGGGTTGCGATCCTGTTGCCGGTCCCGGTCCGGTACGGGCGCGACACTGAGGGTTGCGATCTGTTGCCGGACACGAAAAAAGACAAAAAGGAAAAAAAAAAAAAAAAGAACTGGAAAAAGGGGCAGGTGAAATAGATCAAATAAAAACCATTTTTTGGGTGGGCATTCTGGCAACGTACATAAATTTTAAATGTTTATGCCCTTTGACCCAGATATCCCACATTTAGAAATTTATCTTAAACAGTGTGTATAAAAGTATTTAAAGGGATGATGAGTTCAGGATCACAGAAAATTGGAAACTATCTTAATTTCCATGGGTCAAGGACTCGTTCAATAAAGTATGGTACATTGATTGATGCAGTGAAATGCAAAAAGCCATTGAAAAAGGAAAAGGTAGATTCAATAGTATTGACATCAAAGACGTCTACAATATATTAAGTAAAAGAAAGGTAGATTGTATAGGAGAGTTCTGTTTATATATACTTACATTTATGAAACATCTAGAAGTTTGCCCACCAAACTGTTAACCTTGACTTTCTCTGAAAGGTGTTTTTATGGGGAAACTTTGACTTTCTATTTGGAAGAGAGAAAGACGTGCTCTGATAGGAGGGACGGCTTTCTAAACATCAGCAGTAAATCATGTTCTGAGACTTGAATGAATGCATAAGTGTTTGAGAAAATAAAACAAAGCAAAAATAGCCAACACTTCCTGAGTGTTATTCTAAATGCTATATGTGGGGGCCGGCCCGGTGGCGCACTGCTATAGTGCGCCGCTTGGGAAGCGCGGTGGTGCTCCCGCCGAGGGTTCGGATCCCACATACAGACCGGTTCCCGCTCACTGGCTGAGCGAGGCGCGGGGGCAACACTGAGGGCTGCGATCCCGTTGCTGGTCCTGGTCCGGTACGGGGGCGACACTGAGGGTTGCGATCCGTTGCCGGACATGGAAAAAGACAAAAAAATAAAAAATAAAAAAAAATAAAATAAATGCTATATGTGAAATAGCTCATTTAGTCCACCCTAAGGCATGATGAGTTAGGTACTGATATGAACCTCAATTTACAGATAAGGAAACTAAGGTAGGCCAGGAGAGGATATGTGTAAATTGCCCAAGGCCACGCAGCTAGCAGGTGGCTCAATTGAGGTTTGAATCCAGGTAATCTGGTTTCAGAACTCATTACCGTGGCTAAGATGTACCCTTTTAAAGGGAATTTTATTATTCAGTGAGCATTTTTCCTGGGCGCAGGAGGAAGATGATGATGATGATGATGATGATGATGGTGATGATAGCAGCTTCTGTCTATGGTGCACTTATATATGCCAGGTAATATGTCTGTTGCTGTTGCATCCATTATCTCATTCAATCTTAATTACAATTCTAAGAAGCATGGCTTATTAATATTCCCATTTTTCAGATGAGAAAACTGAAGCTCAGAGACGTTAAGGAACTTACCAAAGGTGACACAACTGATAAGAAGTAAAACTGGGACACAGAACCATGTCTGATTCCTAACCACTAAGCTATATGGCCTCCTAGAAGAGGTAGTCAGCTTCCTCAGCACTCACTGTGACCCCCCCACAATATTTACATTAAGTTGAAAAATCAGGTTTGACTGGACATCAGTGGCAGTTTGAGGGCTGAATTAGTGGCAGATCCTGTCTTTTTCTGGAGTCACTGACTTCTCCCTACTCTCTGGGTCATGCATTTCTTAGGCTCTGCCCCCGAACAGGCATCCTACAGGCCAGAGGGGGCAGGGGTGTCTCAGCAGAAACCAGTGTGGGCCAAGGATCCGCAGCCAGAAGTACTGTGAAAACCTTCAGGGCTTTGGAACAATCTGGAGTGGCTGGATAGAGAGCTCCAAAATAGAGACGGAATTTCCTGCTGGCCTGTTGGATTGGAGGATAAGAGTCAAATTTAAGTCGATGTAAAGAAAATAAAGAGAAGAGCCCTTTGTCTTGCATGCCAGCATTTTGTGGACTGAGATTTGTATCCATTACAAATAATATAATGGGCTACAAATAAGGTAGGCCATTTGCCATTTCCTGAATGCTGCTTTCATCTCCTCACCTCTGGGACTTTGTTGATGCTGTTCCCTGAGCAGAGCTGCCCTCTGTGCCTTTTCCACTTTCAAAGTCCAAGCCATTCATTCTAGAGCCTGCTCGAATCTCAAGAGTCCTTCTTAGCTTCTCCAAAGGAGCACCTACTTCTCCTGCATTCTCTCATCCTTAAACTTCTTGTGACCTTGGTCACAGCTTTGACCTCTCTCTCTAACTTGTAGCATCATGACGTGCGTACAAGTGATTCCCACACCCACCCCCCCACAGATGCACAAAAATGTGACCCTCAGAAGGACAGGAGCCATTCATTACCTATATTTGTAGTCATTACAAACCCCATTGTTATGTTTTGTGTCTTTCAGGTACCTCGAAATATATAACACTGATTTTAAAACGAAGGGGGATCCTTCATTCTCAGAGATTTCTGGCAGCTCTATTTATTCTTTCTACCCTAATCCCTTCACTTATTTTCTTCTTAATATAGTAGCTGGTATTTGTTGGGCACTTACTGTGTGCAACCATGGTGCTAAGTGCCTTAACTCATGCTCTTGCTCCTCAATGCAATTCCTGAGACAGATATTGTCATCATGCCCATTTAATAAATGAGAACACTGAGGCTGGCCTATAGAAAGCAATCAATGAAATGCGTGTAGAATAAATGGCAAGGTTATGCAAGGTTGTACTTCTAAAATGTAGTAGAACTGGATAGGAAGCCAGCTTAGCCTTCATCTCTGCACCTACTTTCTTTTTTGCAGGGTCAGCTACATAATTAGTGGGGCCTGATGAAAAATAATAATGTGGGGTTCCTTGTTAAAAAATTAAGAATTTCCAGATGGTCACAGCAGGACGTTAAACCAAGTATCAAGCCTTTTTAAGTGTGGGGACCCATGAGACTACAGGGGTCACATGCCCATGAAGCCAGCCCTGCCTCTTTGGCCACCACTACCTCTTTCCTCCTCAGGAAACTGAGCCCCAGTCCTCCAGCCCACCTTAAGCTGGCTCTTTCACGTCTTCTGGAATGCATCACCTGTTTGACTTTCAATCTTCCAAATCTGCAGTTGCCTCTTGGGTTCTCAGTTTAGGTACTTGAAGGATGGGCAAAGTTAGAAAGAAAGCTTACCCTGCAGGTTTGAGGTGGGCTGAGATGATGGATGTGGAAAGCAGGGTGATCAGGGCTTGTGTGGATGTGGGGCCCTCCAGTGATAAAGTTGAGAGTGATCGAAGACATGCTCTGTAGAAAGAAGATTTAGCATATGATAAGAATGAAGTTGTTGGATGACTTCGGTTTGGTAGATAGAGGAGAAACTAAATTATGGTTGCTACCTATGAGCATTTACTGAATGCCAAGACCTTTATGCATCATTTTTTTTTCATTTAATTCTCATAAAAATCCTATGGGAAAAATAATATCAATATACCCTATTTACAAGTGAGTAAAGTGAGTCTAAAGTCTCCAAGAACTTCTCCGGGGTCCTGGGATAGGCCGTGGCCCTCAACCCCACCTTCAACTGCCAACAACCAGGCCAGCAACCGTGGGCCAGCCCCCCACACCCCCCAACAACATCTCAGAATGTACTTATTATCCTTGGGTGTTTCTTTGGGGTATGTGACTTATCTGCTCCTGTCCTTCATCAAATTTCTGCTTAGAGTTTTCTAATTCATTTTTAAGAGTTCTTTTTGCATTAAGGATGTTCATGTTTGTGTGTTAACTTTGTTCCTTATCAGTTGACTTTAAAATTAATTTGAGATGTTTTCTTTCATTTCTATGTTGGGAAAATAATTTTCTATCTAAACATTAAATTAAAAATAAATAAATAAAAGTGACAAAAAAAATAAAAAATAAAAAAAGAACTTGCCTAAGCTTGCATGTGTCCAAGCTGGGATTGGAGTTCAGGTCTTTGTGATAAACTCCAAAGCCTCTACTCTTATATATTGTTCTTTTATAATCTTTTTCTTCCATGTAGTTTGCATAGCACACCTATAAAAGGCAGAATTTTCGTGGGGAAAACATTGAGATGTTGGCTACTGATGAGAGTTGTCTTCTTTTCCCTCCCTATCTCCCCACAGATCTGGAGAACTCTGAATAGCATCTCTCCTGGCCTCCCCTAATGAGGGGAGTTTAAAATAGCTTCTCCTGTGTGGCAAAATGATTCCTGGTCCTGGGGCTGGTGATGGGGGAATTATCTAATTCAGTTAGAAAGCTGTTCCTCCATTGGTGTTTTATCAGGAAGGTGATACCTGAATCCAAAGGTGAGTAATTAAAAACCCTCTTTATACCACTTGAAGTCAAGTGCCTCACATGCAATACAGTGAGCTTCCATCCTCTGGGCTTGAGGTAATGATGGTCTTTTAATACCAGTCTCAGTTGTGGTTTGAACCTCATGAGAAGCAAATAGCATAAAAACAAGAATATGCTTTAAAAAATATTAACAACATAAACCTGCAAAAAATATTCTGCCCTGTAATTATGTTTCCCATAGTATTTACTCCACTCATTGCTACTTAAACTTAAAAAGGAAACCACAAACCCAGAATAACATATACGTTTTGGATAGTAGTTTGGCTTCAAGTCATCATACATTTTTTCCATGTATAACAAAATCTCACATTTGCTAAAATAGCTTACAGTTAATTACATTTTATTAGGAATTCACATTGACTTTCTACGTCTACATTAGCAAGTTAGCATGATTGTAACACTCCTGAGTAGTAATTTGCTTTTCCAGAGCATTGCAGAGTCTTCTGGAATTACCCCCGATGGGCTCCCTTTTTCCCTGGAGATACAGAGATGTGGACAGGAATTGGGGACCAGGCTGAGGACGTGAGGGTCATCCTTTCTTCTTCGGGGGCCATTCATCTTACTTGGCTACTTTTGAGAAGATGCAGAACACCCACCCCTGTTGAGTGTGTCCATGAATGATAAATTCTTCCTTAAAAGTGTCCTCTCCTTTTCTCCTTTCCTGCTTTTCCTCTTCTTTTTCCCTACCCCAGTCAAAATCATCATCATCATCATCATCATCATCATCATCATCATCATCATCGTCATCAATTGAAAACCCTTTTTTGAGCCTTTGCCAATAGCCAACCACAGTGCTAAATGTTTTATATATGTATTTTACTTATAACATCTCATTTAGGCCTTGCAACACCCTGTGAAGCTAGGAGAGGTCAAGAAACTTGCTCAAGGTCACACACCAGTAAATGGAAGAATTGTGTTGTGAACCTGAGTCTTCCAGTTCTCAGATGTGCTCTTACACTGTGGTATCCTCCTTCCCAAGAGGCAGCCAAGAGGGAATGTGTTGTATGCTTATGGAATGGAGTCATGGGTAGTCCAGCTCTTTAGTTCTGTGACTTCACACTCTGTCCCAAATACTGGTGATCAGACAACAGCCTGAGCATACTTTCTAAAGAATGTCCACTGCAGCTTTGTGTAAAATAGGAAAAAGTGGAAATGACCTAATTTTTCATCAGCAAGGGATTAGAGCAATGAAGGATGGTGCCTGCTGCAGTGAAATACTTCCCAACCACTGAAAAGAATGCTAGGACTTAGTGAAAAGGGGCAGTCAGACAGGTTAAGGGACTTGTCCAGATCATATTTGTACCTTCCTGTGGCTCCCAGTCTTGATCTTCCTACCTTTTCCCTAGAATGCCCAATAGGTTTCAAATGTCGTATACATATGGTCCTTGATTGATGGTATTTTTTATTTACAATGGGTTTATTGGGATGTAGCCCCACCATAAATCTAGGAGCATTTGGACTTATAATGATGGCTTGGCTTATGATTTTTCAACTTTATGATGGGCTTATTGGGATCTTAAATGCATTTTTGAGTTACAATATTTTTGACTTACAATGGATTTATCAGGATGTACCCCCATTGTAAGTCGAGGAGCATCTGTAGTTACATAGCCAGAACCCCAACATTCATTCTGCTATGACCAACACTGAGGAGAAATGAGAGGCTCAGTAGTGTAGTGGTTAAGGAATGACTTGGCCTCAGCTAAACCTGGGTTTGAATCTTGAGCTGGCAAAATCCTACAGTTTTCCACACCCTCCCAATATGGCATTGGAGCAGAAGTGGTGGCTTTGTCATGTGTCTAGGAGATAGGCTTCACCTAGCCCCCTCCTCCTCCTCCGGCTGTCACAGAGCAGCAGAAAGAAGCCTGAGTGTCTCAGCCAACAAAAGAGCACTGGTCCAGAAGCATCCTGCAACTGCAGACAGGAGAGGACACAGTCATGAGACCGGGAATTGATGATCAGCACCAGATGGGAGCCTGTCAGTGGATGTCAGCATATCTACATGCCCCTCCTGACTAATGATTTGGCTCTAGATACATTTCCTAAATCTAAAGCAGCCTGTGAAGAATGGAGGAATCCCAAACTCCTGAAGGGTCTTGAACTATAGTAAATTCAATTATAAGAAAATAAAACGTTAAGTTTCTTTTGACCCTGATTTAGTGGGTAAAGATTCATAGCCACTTAATGATTACATTTTCAAGTTGATTTGATTAGAATTCCTGGGATGTTTCACCCTAAAAAGAACTCAGTAGACTCTAGCCTTTTCTGCAACAGGTCGGATGGTGGCAGATGCTCCTGCCCCATGGAAGACTCTTCATCAGCATGACGAGAAGTGGTGGCTGCTGATTCCAAGGATGCTAAATGGCTTTATTAATCATAACCACAAACTAAAGGCTGTGTGTTTTCTCCAGGAATGGAATGAGAGATCGCCTTGTCTCCTGCCGCTCCCATGATATAATCAAGGCATCAAGCTAAATTAAAGGAAATGCCATCTTCCCGTGACAGCAGGTGCAAAATTACCTCTAATTATGAATTTGCTAGGTACAACAGTTACTCTGCGTGAATTATAACATTGCATTCATTAAAACAACCATTTAGGGTCTCACTTACTTTGACATGCATACAGAATCCAGAATCTGAGTGAGTCAATTTCAAGTCATCCACTGTGCTCTTGGAGAACTGGTCTGACAATTTGCAACCTGCAACCTTTGTTCAAAGTGTAAGGTTCAGAGTAAGGAAGGCTGGGTCTGAGTCCCAGATTTACTATGGACTTGTTGGTGACTTGAGCGAGTCAGTTAACCTTTTCAGAACTCAGTTTCTTCATCTGTAAAATGAGGGGGCAGAACTGCTGTGTGTTCTCTAAGGCAGTACTTAAACTTTGATGTGATATTCAAAGCATAGGCCAAAGACCAGAAGCAGCAGCATCTGGGAGCTTGTTGGAAATGCAGAATCTCAGTCCTTACCCCAGATTTGCTAGTTTCAAACTATAATGTGCATATGAATAATGTGGGGATCATGTTAAAATGCAGATTCTGATTTCGCAGATCTAGAGTGGGGCCTGAGATTCTGCATTCCAAGAAACTCTCAGGTGATGCTGTTGCTGTCTGTGCACAAACTACACTTTAAGCAATGAGGCTCTAAGACCCCTTCCAGCTGTATTATAGTAGGTGGTGTTTATTGGGAACTTCTTCTGTGCTAGGCATTGTGATAAATACCCTACATGTATTATCTCATTTAATTCTCTTAAGAATCCTACAGAGGGGATTTCTGTTGCTTATAACAGAATACCTGAAACTGGGTAATTTATAAAGAAATGAAATTTATTTCTTGCAGTGTCAGAAGCTGGGATGTCCACAGTCCAGGGAACACATCTGGCGAGGGACTTCTTCTTGGTGGTGACTCTCTACAGTGATTCAAGGTATCACATCTCAAGAGAAATGGTGTCAGCAAGAGAGAGCTATCCTTCTCACTCACTCTCCTTGTAAAGCCATTAGAATCTTTCCCATTACTTTATGAATGGATCAGTCCATTCACAAGGGTGCAGTCCTTGCAATCTAATCACCTCTTAAAGGCCCCAGCTTTCAAATACCATAATTGAATCTCCCACCTTCTTAACGCTGTTACAATGGGGGTCAAGCTTCAGTGAGTTTTTTGGAGGGGACATTCAATCCACAGCATGGGATACTGCTAATATCATTCACATTTTCTGGACAATGAAATCAAGGATCATGGATATAGCCAACTAGATCAAGGTAACATGGCAGGTAGAGCTGGGATTTGAACTCAGACGATCTGGCTCTGTTGCTCATATGCTTAATGGCAACACTCTATTGCCTCCCAAGTACAGACGTTCCTTGACTTATGATAGGGTTACATCATGAGAAACCCATCATAAGTCAAAAAGTTGTAAGTCAAACCATTGTAAGTTGGGGACTGACTGTAATTTCGCTTTTGAAAAATTCTAACTTTTATTTCTTTACCCTTCTGGGTAAACTTGTGGTGGCTGATTCTCCATGGAGCAGCAACATACTAACACAACCAGTTCTATCTCTTTTTTTCCCAGGGTCCTATCATATTAGATTGTGCAATGGACTGAATATTTACATCCCCTCCAAAATTCATGTTAAAATCCTAACTCCTCTGATGATGGTATTAGGAGGTGAGAGCTTTGCAAATGGTAGAACCCTCATGAATGGGATTCGTGCCCTTATAGAAGAGGTCCCAGAGAGTCGCCTTGCCCCTTTCACCACTTGAGGATACAGCTACAAGTCGGCAGTCTGCAAAATAGAAGAAGGCCCTTGCTAGAACTCAACCATGCTGACACCCTAGTCTTGGATTTTCAGCCTTCAGAACCGTGAGAAATAAAATTCTATTGTTTTTTTTCCTTTTTGTCTTTTTTTACTGACCGGTAACGGGATCGCAACCCTTGGTGTCGCACCCGCACCGCGCTCAGCCAGTGAGCAGGAACCGGTCTCCACATGGGATCCGAACCCTCGGTGGGAGCGCCGCTGCACTCCCAAGCGGCGCACTCTCCAGTGCACCACCGGGCTGGCCCTAAAATTCTATTGTTTGTAAGCCACCTAGCCTATGGTATTTTGTTATAGCAGCCCAAATGGACTAAGACAGAGGGATTAACTATATACATTTCCCTATCAAGGGGCATTTTGAAGAATTCTGATTTTTTCCTGTTATGAATAGTGCTGCAATAGACACACTTGTACATATGCTTTGTACATAATGTGACTGTGGGATGGATTCCTAGAAGTCTCATACCTAAGCCAAAAGATATGCATCATTACATTTGGATAAATACCGCCATCTTGCCATTGGGATGCATAATTTGAGCATTAAAATTAAAGCTCCTCAAAGAGTGGCCAAATTTGAATTTTGAATCCCAAATTTCTGTCAGCAAATATCCTTACCCTATATTTTTAAATAGAAAGATTAGTACCCATGAAGATGGGCTCCACTTTTAGTTGGTGCCTCTACCAAAATGTCACATGTCACTTCCATTAAGAAACAGTTATTTCTCTTTTAAAACAAGAAACAAAACAAAACAAAACAAAACAAAAAAAAAAAAAAAAAAGAAAAGAAAAGAAAAAGAAAAAGAAGAAAAGGAAGTCATGAAGCTAGAATGTGTTGAAACTATATTTGTTGAGCCTGAAGGACAAACCCCATATTTGGTTTGGAATTGCTTGGTTCCCCTGTTTGCCTCACATAATTAGCCTAAACCTCAAAAGACTCTGTCCTAGGGTAGCTAAAACTTAGTGGGGGGAAAAATGCGTGAAGCTTCATTTTGATGAGAAGACTGAATTCCAAATGGTTGTTTGGGGTACCAACTTAGACTTCTGGCTGAAACTCAAGATGTTATATATTTGTCTACATATTTAATACTGTACTCAAGTTCCCAAGCCTTCTTTGATGGATTTTTTTATTTGTGAGTCTGGATATTTCTTCCACCTATAAATGGTTATTTCTCTATGCAGATACACATGGGAGAATATTTAATTAGAATTGAAAATGTTTTGAGCATGTTAAATACAACCTAAGTGATAAGTATCATGATCTTTAAATGCTACAATAAGCATTATAATACATGCCTAAATCACTGATGAGCACTTGGCATGTCTTTGACAAATTCTTAATAAATTGCTCAAAAGAGCCCTTTCATAAGTGTCATTTCACACTATATAACTCTGCCTCTGATATTTCTCAGCCTTGTCTATCTGCAGAAATGGGAAATTTTCTTGAACATTTTTCTTAACTGATTCTGATTTATGGGCTTTGGTGGAAACTCCCAGGGACTTGTTGCAATATACTGTAAATGAAATCTGCTAGACTACACAATTTGAAAAGTGGAGGCTGTAGTCTCCAAGTTTTCAAAAGCAGCCCATTTCACCAAGACAATGAATTATGGGATCCATAAGTACATAGAAAGCCTGAATCCTGCCCTTGGTATGTATCTTCAAGGGAAAAGCTGTATGAATCCTATGAAGACTATCCACAGCCCAGAAGTCATCTGGAGGATATTAAGAGAAGATTTGTAGCAATTTAGTTGATTGTTAGTGTTAGGGGCAGCAATTCCTTAGTGTCAAAGTATTCAATAAATTCTTCCTATGCCCAGATCTCAAGCTTTCCAATTAAATTTGAGTGTAAGTAAAAGATGTTTTGAAAATTAATTGAGTTGTTTTTGAAAAGCCACTAATTTTGAAAATCTGTGGCTGCATAGCAACTCTTAAATTACTTGAAAATGGAAAAAAGCAACACTGGGTTTGGCAGGATCATTTATTTATTTTCTACTACGTGCCCCAAGCTAGATGTTCTAACTGCAAGTATTTGATAGTATTTAATTTCAGGCTTCTTTATCTGCATTAAAATATCTGAAAAGAGGCTGGCCAGTTAGCTCAGTTGGTTATAGCACAGCCTTAAAACAGCAACGTTATTTATTTTCTACTACGTGCCCCAAGCTAGATGTTCTAACTGCAAGTATTTGATAGTATTTAATTTCAGGCTTCTTTATCTGCATTAAAATATCTGAAAAGAGGCTGGCCAGTTAGCTCAGTTGGTTATAGCACAGCCTTAAAACAGCAACGTCATGGGCTCAGATCCATGTGCCGGCTGGCTTGCAAAAAAAAAAAAAAAAAAAAAAGAAAAAAAATTGAAAAAATTAAACGTACTTATACTGATGAGGTAGGTTAAACTCAAAGAGGTTAAATGTGTTGTACCTGTTTAAACTGATGGTGAGGGGATCTGGCTCACTGACTTGTTTGAAAAAAAATCTTTTTATTTTGGAATAATTTTAGATTTACAGAAAAGTCACAAAGACAATACAAAGAGTTTCTGTTTATCTGTTACCCCATCCCACTAATGTTAACATCTTACATAATCATGGTATATTTGTCAAAACTAAGAAATTAACATTAGTACATTACTATCAACTACTCCAGACTTTATTCAGATTTTATTTTTTATTCTTTTTCCTTTTCTTTTACCCTTTTTCTGATCCAGGATTCTATTCAAGATACCGCATTGCATTTAGTATTATGTCTCCTTAGTTTTTTTTCTAGTCTGTGACAGTTTCTCAATCTTTGTTTGTTTTTTACGATCTTGATAGTTTTGAGGAGTAACAGGTATTTTGTAGAATGTTTCTCAATTTGGGTTTGTTCTGATGTTTTCTGATGATTAGACCGGGGTTATGGGTTTTTGCTAAGAACACCACAAAGGTGAGATGCCTTTCTCCTCATATCATATCATATATCATATCATGCTACCCTGCTTGCAGTGTAATTTGTCACTGGCAACTTTAACCTTGATTTCTTGGCTAAGGAAGTGTCTGCAAGGTATCTGGGGCCACAGTTTGGATCAGTGGAAAAGAGTGTGGCAATTGATTAGTGATGTCTGCCATGAGTACAGATTTAGATGATAGTGATGCTCACAGCAGGTATTTGCCAACCCTGCCTCTTACATAAGCCCACCACATTTTGCAGATGAATAAACTGATTTCCAGTTAGCATAATTTCATGTCATTGTACTTGTGGCCCAGTCATATATATTTTAAGCATTCAACAAACAAATATTTACTGAGCACCTAAATATGCAAAGGTCATATTAACACTTCTAATTTAATAGACTGAGAGAATATTAGGGCTAAAGCGGAGACTTAAGAGATAATCCAATTTCCTTATTATTATTTTTTTTAATTGAAACAAGTTTTAAAAAAGAACAAACACATCGGAGGTCCAGAAAGTCACAATAATGGCCCGAAGCATAGAAGCTGAGACTGGAATCCCATCTTCTAACTGCTTTAGCATGCTGAATCCCTGCTTACATTATTACTGTACTTATTATAAGTTACTTCAGCTAAAGTACCTATGGAGTATTGTTTCTCCAGGAGACCACCGAAATGAGCACTTTTCGATGTGTAGGAGAATCATGTATTAAAACATTTTTTCTCTATCTCACCAAAACAGTTTTGGCTGTTGCGTATAAATAGATAATTTTTACGAACAACTGTGGGTGTTCAAAGTTTGCTCACATGAGAACAATTTAGTGAATACCAGCCATTTATCAGGTACTGAGAGAGACAGATGCTGGCTGTACATTGGTGAGAAAAATAGACATGGTCTCTACCCAAGGGCAACTCAGTCTAGTGAAATATAAAGAATTAAATTAAAATAACAAACTATTACAAAGTATAAAGAATTCTATGAAGGAAACAAACATGGAGTGTTAAAATAAAAGAAGGAGAGGAACTTAATTAGGGAGGTCAAGGAAGACCTGCCTGAGAAAGTGAAGCTTGGACCAGGAAGGAGGGAACCTTGCAAAGTGTCTGAGTCAGAGTGGGTGTGTGCACAGAGGTCCTCAGAGAGGAAAGGATGTTAAGTCCAAGGAACTAGAAAAAGGCCCGCAAGGCTCGATTTTCATAAATCATGGAGCTGCAGATGTGTTGGTCCCCCACTGTCCCCTCGGCACTCAGTGTTCCTGTATACAGTGGAGGCTTTTTCTGGAATGCTAAGTCAACATACTGAGCAAGCTAGAGGTGCCAGGGAGTCGATGCCCCAGGAGCTAGTCTCAACCTTTGATGAATGGGAGTTGGTGAATCAATATCATCCCATACCCCCCCACAACCCCAGGGAGGGATAACTTGAGACATGATCTGTGCTTTTCACTATCTCCCAGGAGTCCTCAGCAGAATAGAACTCTGCCATACGATCCAGCTATCCCACTACTGGGAATATACCCAAAGGAATGGAAATCATCAAGTCGAAGGTATACCTGTTTCCCAATGTTCATTGCAGCACTCTTCACAATAGCCAAGAGCTGGAATCAACCCAAATGTCCATCATCGGATGAGTGGATACAGAAAATGTGGTATATCTACACAATGGAATACTACTCAGCTATAAAAACAAATGAAATACTGCCATTTGCAACAACATGGATGGACCTTGAAAGAATAATACTGAGTGAAACGAGTCAGGCAGAGAAAAAGAAATACCACATGTTCTCACTTATTGGTGGGAGCAAAAAAAAAAAAAACAAAAAAAACAAAAAAATTCACTCACATACACACACACACACACACACACACACACACACAC
>NW_007726456.1:206310-214813 GCF_000696425.1 Galeopterus variegatus | reverse complement strand
ACACACAAAAAAAACTGGGGGTGGGGGGTGGGGAAGAAGATATAACAACTATACTTTTATGAAGTTGTTACAACAAGCAAACGGAAAGGACATTCTTGGGGGGGAGGGGAGAGAGGGAGGAGGGAGGGTGGTGTCGGTGATGGGCCATAATAATCATATACATTGTATATTGACAAAATAAAAATTTAACGAAAAAAAAAAAAAGAACTTTGGTTTCCCATTGTGATAAAGCTGCTTGATTACATAGCTTTGAACGGGCTTCCTTCCCTACACTGCCTCTCTTCCCCCGTCCCCTACCTTTCCCCTTCCAAACAAGCTACTTGGACTCGTATCCTCGTTTCAGAGCTTCATTTGCAGGAACTCAACCTAACAAATGGAAAGGGTGATATAAGCTGAGATTGGAAATGTAGGCAGATACTAGATCATGCAAGGCTTACTAGGCTTTGTAAAGAAATTTGATTTCATTCTAAATCCTGTAGGAAGTAACCAAAAGCTCTTAAGGCCAAGTGATTTGATTAGGTTTTAAAAAGGACACTCTAAAAATATAGGGTAGCCTTACAATCACGGATTTAGAAGACATCTTAGAGACAATCTACTCGAATTCTCACTTTGTAGGAAATGAAAATGAGGTCCATAGAAGACGTGACTTGCCCAGCACCACCCAGTGGTAGAGGTAAGACTACCGTGAGCTGGGTCTTTTGGGTGGCTCTTTGATAACCTTGCAGTGGCTCTGATAACTTCTTAGAGCAGTTTCACTCCATACAGTATTTGCTAAGAAAAGCCAGATGAATTTTGAATTCAACATTGTGCTGTAGAGGACTGCATTAGTTAATTACCATAATATGTTAGACAGTTGAAATTGCAGGGGAGAAAAACAGTTAAGACACTGGCCTAGTTATTAAGTATTAAAGACATTGAAGGGTTTTCCTGCGTGATAAGTACCAGGATAGAGCATGATAACCATTTGCAAATATTTGTAAAGGTGCAGACAGTGAGGAGAGAGAGAGAGAAATTACTTAGCTTAGAACAGTGGAGGAAAAGCTCAAGGTAATGAGGTGGAACAAAAGGGAAATATTATTAGCTAGAGAGTGGGAAAGGGGTATTTGCAATGAGAACTAGTCAGTTGTATTTACACACAAACCCAATTGTCTGAGTGAACCTTATATAGTGTTTGAAATGAAAAAACTAGAAAGCTTTACATCAGCACATATCTTTTGTATTTCTTGAAATTATTTTCTTGTATCCTCCCACTTTCCAGACATATTTACTGTGTATTTGAAATGTGATTATTTTACAATAATAGATATGTCATGCAGTTTGATTCATTTTATGATTGATCAAGTCAAATTTCTCTTATGAAACAGAGACAAATAAATAATTGGATACAAACCCACTGTTATTTAATTATGTTTCACTTACTGATTGTCTATGGCATTAAGAGGGAATAAAATTACCATCGTTAATCATTTTTACAGTGTTTGGACATTTGTACAATTTTAAACTACAAAAAACTCAAGGTTATTGAAAGACTGAATATTCACTGAAAGATAAAAATTTCCAGTGGGCATTTGAATGGTTAACCTTAAAAACAAAACAAAACAAAAAAACCTCAACAACAACAGCAGCAGCAACAAAGCCAAAAATAAAACAAAACCATAAAACGATTCACTGTTGCACTTCGGTTATTTTCAGTGGATTCTTAAGTGGTTATTACTGAATATGATTCACTGGTAATCAAGGCTATTTTTCCTTATTTTATTTGGACTTGTTGGATTTGCCAGCATCAATCACGTCACAGCCTATTAAAGTAACCACAATCCATCCGCCCAAGAAAAACACCCAACGATCCTCATGTCCTTTCAGTTGATGGGGGGTCCTCTGAGGATAAGATGCTCCAGATGGGACTATGTAGTTCCTCTGTGCTAGCTGGTCCTCTGCTCCCTGTTGTTCCAAGTGTCATCAGTGAATATAATTTCTTAGCACACTGTTTGCTTTGTCTTCAGTGAAGAGCCAGCGAAATAGCGGCTATAATTATATCTCCTTAAGACGATGCCCATTTGATTGAAGGCTAGGCTGAAAATATACTCTACATTATCATATGAAAAAGCCACATAAAGAGCCCTGTCTTCAAACTGCAGAATGAACCCTGCTCTAGAGGGATTCTAAATGAAGCGACAAAGTGCAAAAAAAGGCGAGAGCACTTATTTGACCATGGACCCATTGAAATACCACTCTGATGAATGCAAACACATTTATCATCTGCACTAGGAATGTTTTATGTCACTATCGCAGTTAAGGCTGCTTTAGTTGTAAGGAATAGAAACCCACGCCAAGCTGCCTTAAGTAAGAAAGAGAATATATTGTAAGCATACAGGGGTATGTGCCAGCATCTTGAAGGGGCTGGGAGTAGAATTGAGAAAACCATCCAGAACAAGGCACTGGTTCTTTTGGCCTCTCTCTGAGGTCCCCTGGTCCCCCATCTCTGCCTTTTTCTGTGTAACCCCCTCACTCTCTTGCAGGAGATCAGCTCTCCTTGCTTCTTTCTTCAGGTGTCTGCCCTACAGCCTCTGCTTTGAACCACCTCGGTTGTAGCCACATGTGGAGCCTCAGATGAGCACCTCTCAGTTCCAATTCTAAATTCCGGGATAGACAAACTGATAAAGGTCGTGTCCTTGCTTGGGTGGCCAAATATGGCTGCCACGACCCAAGCCTGTGGACAGAAGGAGTTCTCTGAGAAAAGGGGTTGTTGGAGATACCCAAAAGTGTTTATAATAATTACCTTCAGATCATAACTCACAAATTTATTTATTTGACCTATTTTTATTGAGTGCTGACTATGTGCCAGACACTGTGGATGCAGGAGAGAAGAGAGATTCACTGAGAGAACAAAGCAGACATAATCCTTGACCTCATGGAACATTCTAGAGTGGGGAGACAGAAGAAAATAGGTGAATATAAATACATAGGGAGATTAGAAAGTGTTAAGGACTATGAAGAATAATAAATGAGGGAAGGGAAAAAGGGAGTACCAGGGGATTGGGGAGATGCAATTTTAAAGGGTTTGGTAATTGAGAAGGTTCTATTTGAGCCAAGTCCTGAAGGAAGCAATTGGGGAGCTCATGCAGTGATTGGAGGCTTAATTCTGAGTTGAGTTTAATTAACCCCCCAACAAACCATACAATGATTATTTAAAATGCTTCCCCCCCGCTTTGTTGTTTATCACAACGTTTCTTTTTTTAGAAAGTAGGGACTTTGGCCAGACATCCCAAGTGTCTGCAGTTAGGCATCCTAGTTACAAATCATGCTTCCTTGTATTTCAGAATCAAATAATGAACAATATCAGTATTGGTTGGAGAAAGCAAAGCAAACAAACAAATGAACAAACAAACAAACTGATAAGCTCTGAGTTCCACCTTTGAAAAAGGGAGAAAAAATGAGGGCTGGCCTGTTACTCAGTTGGTTAGAGCACAGCCTTATAACACCAAAGTCATGGATTTGGAACCCAATACTGGCCAACCATCCCCCACCCCCCCCACAAAAAAAAGAAAAGAAAAAGGGAGCAGTGAAATCGTACAAATCCAGCCAGATGGATCTCGAGCTCGGCAGGCACAGAACACTATACTATCAAGGAAGCTCTGTCCACTGGGCGGGGGTGGGGTAGGGGAGGGGTGGTCGGGGACAGGCTATTCTCCATAGGCTCTCAAGTCAAATGAGGCTGAGCAATACCAGTTGTATCTGTTAATAAGTTCTGTTCATTCATTATTATTTAATAGGCAATGAGAGCTCCAGTGAAGAAAAACTTTTAGATACTGATGGCTTTGTGTCCATGTGGTGATCATTTTCTCCACTTCAAAAGAGGACAATGGCACACCCATGTTCACACTGGCATTATTAAAGCCAAGAGGTGGAAGCAACCTAAATGTCCCTCAACAGATAAATGGATAAATAAAATGTGGTACATATGTACAAGGGAATATTATTCAGCCATAAAAAGTAGGGAAACATATCATATGCTACAACATGGATGAACCTTGAGGACATCATGCCAAGTGAAATAAGCCAGACACAAAAAGACAAGTACTGTATGATTCCACTTACATGAGATATCTAAAGTAGCTGAATTCATCAAAACAAAAGATAGAATGGTGGTTGTCAGGGTTTGGGCGGAGAAGGATATGGGGAGTTGTTGTTTAATGGGTGTAGTGTTTCAGTTTTGCAAGATGAAGAAGTTCTGGAGATCTGTTGCACAGCAATGTGGAAATAGCTAATGACAGTAGTACTTTTGTGGCCAGGGACTGAGAAAATACACAATGATAAAGCTATGACAAATTCAGTGACACTTAAAAAATCTTTCCTTCTTGTTAGTCCATGCATTATCCACATATATTTGAAAAACAGAAGAATTTGCTTGTGTGATACATAATATTTATTCCAGCAGCAGATAGTGAATGTAGTATGTATAGATTTTCAGAGCTCTTTCCAATGGAATCATCAATAGAAATACCAATCAATTAACAAATACTTATTGAACGTCTAGTTTTTGTGCAGCAAAACCAACCATTCCTACACATTTCATCTCTGTGTATGTTTTTTTCTCCCTTCTCTGGACAGGAGATGAAATCTTGCCTTCATAATACTTGCAGGAGTCTTTCATTTGTGGTTAGACCCATCTTGTACAGTGAAACATAAATGGTTTACCAAGGGTTAACTTAATAAAACACATGTCCAGCCATCTACAAATAACCTTATGATAACTACAGTGGGATCTGATGTCAATGGCCAAGACCCCCTTAATTAGATATTGGTGAAATTTTTGCTGTGACATACCTGACTTTTGTTGTCATTATCCAGTGTCTACTTTCATCACACCGGTCCTCCTCTGTATTGGACCGGCCTGCATTCTTGGTTCTGGTTTGAAGGCCACTTCACAGAGGCCTTGCCTAATTCCCCTGGCATGGTAGACTTTCCTTTTCTAACATTATGATTGTGTCATAATCCCACCATCAGGATGGCTTACTGCAGAGAGCAGAGGTTTTGTCTTGCTCACATTTGTACCCTTAGCACATGGTGACTGATCCATACATGTTTGTTGAATAAATTAATGTTTATGCCCATATTTGTGCAAATGTTGGAACTTCTTTAGTATGTGATCTGAAATGTGTCTTGTCTCTCTTCACTGCTATGCAATTATTTTTCAATAGCTCTTGATATCAGTGGCCTAGAATGGAAGTCCCATGAAGGCAAGGATCTTGTTGATTTGGTTTCTGTGACATCCTAGCATCTAGCATAGTACATGGCAGGCCCCTGACAAATATTTATCGTATAAATGAATGACTGTTGACTGACTGATTTAATTGTTTGGAAGAGTGTTGTGATATGGATGTTATGAAAATGTTTCACACAGAGGAGTGGGAAGTAAATTAGCTACCATTGTACCCTTTACTTTTAATATGTACTATGATGGAATAACTAGACCCACATTCAACTCCTGTGTTAGCCTTGCTTTCTAAACTGCCTCCTTTTTCTTAAGGGAATCTCTAACTCCTTATAGCCTAACCACCCTAATGTCTAATGCATTGTTCCGTGGACACTGGGCTTTCTATCTTGCTTCAAGTTCAAGTTCAGTAGGAGAAACAAATTGAGGCTTGCGGGGACCTGGACACCAAAAATGTGTGTTTACTGCTCCTCCTATTACCCTCATCAGCCCTGTGGATTGTTGAAGAGAATAAATGAAGACATTATAGTCCAGGTTTGATCTCAAGCCCTATTTGCATTCCGAAACAAAGAATAAGTCTGTGTTTCATTGTGATTGTATAATAGGAAGTAGAGGACTGTGGCTTATGTTACTTGGAATCGATTTAAATTTTTATGAACCTGATACCTCTGAAAGGCAATAATCAAAATGAAACCACGGTAATTATTTTCATTTGAAAACATCAGAATGGGACCTCATTACATTCTGGTGAGTGACTCAAGAGGAAGTATAGAAAGGCAAAGCACCAGCTCCATTTTGAAAATAAATTTCTTAAAATATTCAGCAAAGTCACAGAAGGAAGTATAAAGCCAGGGGTGACAATTTTCAATCAATATTCCAAATTCTTTTAATTAAGAATGTCTTGGGATTGCAGACTGTGCTGGGACATACATATGTATCTATAATAAACAAGATGTATTTTGCAGAAATGGATTTGGGTTTGGCATTGACTTGATAGGGAGATCAAAGCACTAGTTGGCATTAGAAGGATTTAGATACATTTGTCATAGGCAGCTGTTATGCTAATCTCATTTATGCAGTTGTCAGCTGATAGGCTCTGATGAGCCAGCTGAGTGGGAAAATCATTATTCCATCCCTATTGTGATAAGTGTTATTTATTACTGTCAAATGGTATTAATGTTTGATTCAAAGATGGGGAGTGGGCACCATCTACATGAAGTTCATCCATTCATGGTCAACTTCAACAAAAGGATTCGCTGAATTCCAGCCAAACGAACTTCATTTCTGGGTGCAAAAAGAATAATGGATTTAATTTGCATATGTTTTAAAAGGGTAATGAAGTAATATGATGTTTATCTTGGTTGAAGAGTGGTAATTTTCATTGGCGGGACTCCAGCCTTGTGGGAGCCATTGTGAGGCATTTACTGTTGGGTTGGTGTGGAAGGACTTTTCAAAGCAGCAGGTGCATTGGGGGTGGGGGCGGGGGCAAGATGATTTATTCATTAGGCCAAAAATGAGCAATCTGGACATCTATTTTTTTTCTTCTTCTTCCTCAGAGATGTATTTGTAACTAAATCCCCTCTCTCTTCCCCCACGATGATGATATCCCCTGATTTTCACATTCCTTTTGTGGCCTTTGACAATTTAATTATGTGAAATCTCTAACCCGTCACTCACTTCATTTCTGTTCCTCTTTTGTTATGATCAGATTTGCTTTTTCCTCTCCATCTAAACTGATATCTGTACAGGCCTGGTGTTTTGGAATGGAGTGTTGCTTTCTAGCTACGGTAAAGTTAGGAGACAGTTAAGGATGGCTACCAACGGCTGAGGGTTTGTTCTTAAGTGTTTTGTTAAATTAACTGCTCAGCTGAGCTCTGAGTTGTTAAAAACGATTCCCCCCTGTTTGGAGACTTGGAGAGAGCTGTCCCCCTTCCAATACAGCTGCATTGGTTAATGCTGCCTTGGATTATTTTTCTTGTGTTAAAAATACAGATAACCTAATTATAGCACCTCCCCAGTTCCCAAAAGCCTCACTTAATGACTCATTAGTGCAGTGAGAACACTTTCCACCGCTTGCTAAATAATATTCCATTTCTGAGGACTTCATCTTCTTTTTTCGTATTTGCTCTGAAAAAAAAAATTTGACTCAACATATTTCAGAGCCTTTGGTTTTTGCTGATTGGCTACATTTCTATAATGAGCTGGTCACTTTTCAAGACCCAGCTTCTCTCTTCTTTTTGGGTTGATAAAAATGGGGCCAGATGCCTCTGTTCAGTGGGAGGAAGACATGGGTCACAGAGTTTTGTAAATCTTTGAACTTGAAGAAAACTGTTTTTCTTCTCACTCAGTAATGAATGTAAGTTTATCAGTACAATTCAGAATCTTCCACTTTATGACTTAATCCACCGTGTATGCCTGGGACAGAAAGCCCTCTAAGAATATTTGTTGAATAAATGAATGGATCTTAGGAAGCTTATCATCTATTTTAAGGGTTGGAAAAACTTTCTGTAAAGGGCCAAATAGTAAATATCTTAGGCTCTGTGGGCCATATGGTCTCTGTCCCAACCACTCAAGTGCTGCTGCAGCAGAAGAACAACCATAAACCATATGTAAATGGATGGGTGTTGGCTGTGTTTCAATAAATCTTTCTTTACAGATGCTGAAATTTGAATTTTATGTCATTTTCATGTGCCATATCATTTTTCTTTTGATTTTTTCCCAACCAATTAAAAATGTAAAAATCTTTCTTAGTTCACAGGTCATAAAGAACCAACAGTGGGCTGGGTTTGGCCTGTGGGCCATGGTTTGCTGACCTCTGGTCTAGTTAGTGCATGCGGCACCAAAATGCTCACCTCTCCGGCCTCACTTCCTGTTGTTCTATCTCTCATTCACTACTCTCCAGCCACTGTGGCCTCTTTTCTGTTCTGCAAACATGCCGAGCATGTTCCTGCTTCAGAGCCTGTGCCTTTGCTGTTCCTTCTGCCTGGACACTTTGCCTTCGGATGTTCCCATGGCTGGTTTCCTTCCCATAATTTATTTGAGTCTCAGCTCAAATGCTCCCTCTTCACGGAGGCCTTTCCTAGCACCCCATCAATAATTGGGCATTCCCATTCCAGACATTGTCTGTCATTTCATTGTGTTTTATGTCACTATTATATTTATTTGTTTACAAATAAACATATCTGTCTTCTAGAATGTAAATCTTTTTTTTAAAATTTTTATTTTGTCAATATACAATGTATATGATTATTATGGCCCTTCACTGACACCTCCCTCCCTCCTCCCTCT
>NW_007726456.1:151133-202356 GCF_000696425.1 Galeopterus variegatus | reverse complement strand
CTCTCAGGATCGCGCTGTTTCCTGACGCGGGCGCTCCAGACCCGCCGCCATTTTTTCCCCCTAGAATGTTAATTTTTTCAGACCAGGACTGTTTTCTGTCTTCTGGAGTATAATTCTTCAGTGCCTAGAACAATGTCTGGCACATGGTAGAGGATCGTAGTTTGTGGACTGAATGCCTGGGGTGTGATGAGAATGTACAGTATGCAGAATAGTGTCAAATAGAAGATACACTCTCTCATTCTGGAATTATTTTGGGGATTTCTTCCTCCAAATCCCAACAGTTAAATAAGGGAACAAATGTTTACACATGTGACATACAAGGTACCAAGCTCTGAGGGCCATGAGGGATTCAAAGGAGAGAGAGATTACATCCAGGTAGATGAAAAGCAGATGGCTTTGTGAAGGGGGTGGGTGGTCTTTTGCACTGAGCACTGGATCTGCAGAGAGGAGTGGGGAAGATTTTTCATAGTATGGATTTTCAGATCCAAAAGAAATGACCAAGGGACGCTGATTCCTGAGGACTATTTGTGACTAGTACGTTTAAGTGTGGAACTCATCCTGTTGTAGCAAAGACATAAAGATGTGAGTTTTTGAATGGTAAAGTTTCTAGGGAATTTCTCACAGAGGGGTATGCGAAATACCTAACCTAGCCTCTCCATTAAAGGTCTACAACCTCAGCGACAATTAGACCTTAAGAGTTTCTCCCAGCAAGTGGAGTCAATGGACCGCATGAACAAAAGAGCAGGTGGGATGAGTTTTATTATCCCTGTAATACTGTTTTGAATAGGGTCTGACTCTGGCTGGCCACTTTGGCCTTTTCCTTTCGCTTCTACATGTACCCTTCACTCCACTCTTCCCAAGGTACTATGCTGTATGCTGTTTCATACCTTTGCATAAGCTATTCCTTTTTAAAATGTTTTTGACCAAGATGCATTTCCTTCACTTACTCATTAAAAGTCCATGCAGCTGAAGAAGGTAAGCTAAATAAATAAAGTGCACCAGGTGGGGTCTGGGACAAGCTGGAGAGTGCTCATTGTATCTAAAGAAGAGGCAGCTGCTCAGCCTCAGCCAGTTTTTGCCATGGAGGAGTGTGGGCTCTATGTTGGCAATTTCCTAATATTTTTTTGAGAAATGGGAAATTTGGATTTTTAAATATTAACAACTTGTTTAAATGTTGAAAAGAATCACAAGATACAGCTGAGAGTCAAATCTGACCTATGCCCTGCTATTTTACTTCCTTTAGTCTCAGCTAACTCCTCCTCCTACTTTAGAATTTGGCTCAAGGGTCACCTCTTTCTTTGTGCTTTCATGACAACTTGTACCTGTGACTACCCCAGCTCTCATCATGTGGGTGATCATTGTGATTGGCTCCTCTGAGACTCAACTAGATGGGATTAGAAAGAAGCATGCTTAACTCATGTCGCTTTGGACTCTCTGTGTGGCTGCTCTGCCCTCTGCGAAGTTACACTCACTACTCCAATAGGTATAGAGATGATGTTGTCAAAGAACATTCCTTTATATGTTCCATGAAAGCATCTCTTGAGTTGTATTTCCAGAAAAGCTTGGCTTCCTATAAGCACCTGGTGTGAGTGTGTGCACGCACATGTGTGCATGTGCATTTGTTCTGTGCTTTGGCTCTTAGGGAACTTCCTGCTTCATTTACACTCCACCTCTTTCAACAGAATGTTCACCTAACTATTTGCTTTTCTTTCATTTTCCTTTTATCCTCATTTATTCTCTTTTATCCTGTTGTGTTTCATGTGTTTTTTGAAGGATCCTCAAATCCCCTTTTTAACATTCACATCCTGATATGAATAAATAAATAGAAGTCACATTTAATTTTATACTTTTCTAGGCTGTCCTCTACATGAATTAGTTATGGGGAGTGAGGGAAAGTGAGCGTGCAATGTCTTTTATCTTTCTTGTTAGTTCACACTGAGCTGGCCAGTGATGCTCTACATGTAAATACTCAATGAAGATACACTGAACAGTGAATAGACAATGAGACATTTGACCATGTCAATCAATTTCCTTTAGATAATCCATTAAAAGTGGTAAATAAATTGATGAGGCACACCACAATTTTCATTATTAAGAATGAAGATGGGTATTTGAGATTTTAGCTTCTTCACTATATTTATAATTCTATCGCTAGAGCTCCACACTAGAGCAGTTCATGGGAATAAGTTTAAGGAGACTGAAATTACATCACATTATAACTGACACTTCTAGGATTAATTTTACAACTTGTGATTTTAATTTGGGTGAAAACGTATTTAAAATTATCTCTTGTTACCATCTCTTATTAAACATAATGAAACTTGATGATATTCTAATAACATTAAACTGTTTTGGTAGTCACTGAGGTTGGTATGAAAAGACTATTCAAGCTAAGAAAATAGTGGATCGCTTTTGAAGGCAGTATTTGGGGAGCTGTGAGGAGCTGAGTGTTTCATTCATCTCACACACTGCATTATCTCTCACACCCAGTGGGTAATTTAGAAGGTATTCTCTATGTTAGAAGAACTGGCGTGCAATTAATGCAGGGAAATCAAGGGCATTTTAGCAAAGAAGGAAACAAGAAGAGAAGAGAGATCATTTCACTGCTATTTGGTGTCTATATTACAGACTGATTTTTATTATCAACAGGCCAGGAAAAGCACTGGGTCTCTGAACCTTGGTAAATGATAGTACTGATGTAAGTAGGTCATTGCATTTATCTTTTTAGATCTCCCTTGGTTTGCTTTTGCTTTCCCTTACTTCCTTGTCTTTCTTCCTTCTTTTTTTCTTTCTAAATCCGGTCTCAAATCCATGGCATGATCTCTCTCTCTTACAGCAACTTTTTCTTTTTGCTAGAGGAAGAAAAATTATTTTGGGGTAGAATGATATTATGTGATGGGAAAAGTTAGATAACTGCTCACATTTTTCCTAACAGTGGAGTAACAGTTGGCCTGAAAGCTTGCTACATTCCAGACATTCGCTAATTTAGGATCTCTACGTGTTCAGTTCATATATTCTCCTTTACTCCCTTTTCAAGAAACTTGAGGATTTTTCATAGCATTCTTTTGACTCTATTAGGTCATGTCCCTTTCTGTCCTTCCCTCATTCCCAGATGTAAATTATGTTAGTAGAACAAACGTTTATTGAACACCTACTCTATGTCAGGTGGCTTGCTGGGAGTGGGGGATTCTGATCTGAATAAGAATCAGTATTTTCCACCGAGGAGCTCATTGTTTAGTGGGGAAAACAGACAAATCAACTAACCATTCTAGAAGGATCTGTTAAGTATTTGAAAGGCCTGTGACCTAAATGCCAATAGGAATGGAGAGGAAAGAATGATTGGAAAGTTTTTCAGAGATAACATTTGAAATGAGCCTGGAAGAATATGTAGTGCTATAGCAGTAGAAAAAGAGAGGAAAAGCATTTATGGTGGAAAAAAGCATGTGCCCCTCAAATGGAGCTCCCCTCAGGAGCAGAGGGAGCTGGTGAGTGGGTGGAGGGATCCTGGGAAATGGAACTATGCTTGGGCCGTGGTAAGCCTTTGCTGTACTAAGGAGTGTAGACTTTACCCTGTGAATTATGGGGAACCAATCAGTATTTTAAATGGCATGATGCCACCTGCAGTTAAGGAGGATTATATAGGAGTAAAGGAAGATCAAGGGGAAGTCTAGTTAGGAAACTATTGACACAGTCTAGGCGAGAGATGATAAAGGGTCCAACTAGACAATGAAAGAGGGAGTAGATTTGTGAGATAAATAGAATGGGGCATAGATGGGACCTGAAGATCACCTCATTGCCTTTTGTTGTCTATGTTCCAGGCTGATTTTTATTATTAGCTGGCCATGATAAGTATGGATTCCCCCAAACTTGGTAAATAAAATTACTGATGGAACTAGGTTATATTACACTTATAGGGAAGAAGAGGGACAGGGTTGGACAGGGAGGGAGGGACAGGGAAGGTAAAGGACAAGGAGATATTGAGGGTGACTCTGAAACCACCAGTTCTCCTGATGTGTTCATTCCAAGGTGAAATGAAACTGAATGCAGCCCGACAGCTCATACGGCCTATATGTCTAATGGAAATGGGGTTGTGTAGGGGAAGCTCATTCATCCACTCATTCCTTCCATGACTCATTCAGTAAATATTTATTGAGCATCTACTAGATGCCAATTACAAGAAATACAGTGCTGAATACACAAAAAAGAAATGAATCATAAAAAAATTTAAGGCTTAAAGCAAACAGCTGCATGCCTGGTCACCTTGTAGCTATGTCTGTTGAGGCAGAAACTGGAACCGCATGTCATTTATCCCCTGCCCTGCCCTAGTACCAGTTAGAAGCACATTGAGGGATGTATAAGAAGTACAAGGTGCAGAAGGGGCCAGGTGGCCAGCATGGGTGGGGTGCATGCTGTCCTAGGGAGGAAACAAATTCTTGGAACTTTCTAGGGTGCCCTTTCACCTTCACAAAACCCCCCTTTACACATGGGGACTTATATTCTTTCTCTTTTCTATCACTCATCTTCTCATGAGAATTTGGATTTAAATACTTTCTGCAATTTTTGTCCTGCCACCATGTAGCTCCTCTGTTCATAAATTTTTCTCATTACTCCTTCAGATATATAGTGTTCTTCAATAGTTGTTTGCTTTTTCTTGAAATTGAAAAAATGTGTTATCTATTAAAACACATCTGCAATCGCTCTCAATCCTGATTTTCTTCTGAATATTTCTTATACAGTCTTTATTCCTTTCCTTCCTCTTTATAGTCAATATATTTCTTTTATAGTTCTTGATTTGCTTTTGGTTTCCCTTTGATTTATTTATAATTAGTACATCTCTTCCTAGAAGTCAAATGGTTTTTTTTAAAAAATGTTTTATTATGAAAAGTTTCAAACAAATATAAAAATAATAAACACCCGTGTACCAATCACCTAGTTTCAACAATGATCAACTCATGGCCCATCTAATCTCTTCTAAATGTAGTTGTGACTTCCTTCTTCTCTCTATACCTCTTCATTTCCCTCTTTCCCACTGCTTTCTGTACTTGGACACTAATCAGTCTTGTTGGTATCTGTCAGTTCTGCCCTTTACTGATACTGGATATTTTTCACTTCAGTTTAGATAACTTTGTAACAACGAGCTTGTGTGCTCCCCCATCTCGATTGCTTAAAAACTACTCTTTCTCTACGTTCTATAATCATGGAATGTTTCTATTTGAACAATGATTTGCTAAATTTATGAGCATTTCCATAAATGAGTTGACTTTTAGATGCCTCCAACTCTACATTATGATTCTAATCAGCACATTAATGAACGGGTGCAGAAATGAGCCTATTTGCAAATTGCCAGATTAGACTTGTCCTTGTTTAACTAAAAGCTTTAACTAAATGTAGGGCTTAAAATACTGAAGATTACAAAGCCTCCTCCATCTCCGAACATTTTTTGGTCAAATTGTGCTTTAAGAGTTTAAGAAAATTCCCACGATTTGTTGACAGATTAGGTTTAAAACAATGGAATAAATCTTAAATCACCATGTAAAATAATATTGTTATTAATATATAGTATTTAAAACTTACTTTGTCAGGTTATGAAAATATTCTGACTTAATAAAATTGTGAGCTGTGATTGATGTATTTTCTATGGGTTGGCTCAGGTCCTACCTATTTAATTGTGCTCAGTCGATTTTAGTGTGTTTCCTATGACATTTCCCTCCTACAGCTGTCGACCCTAAGAAGGAATTAATATCAATAACCCAGTGATCAGATTTAATCTTTAAGATTAATCATATTTAAACTACAAAGACGTAGACTAAAAAGAAAACCCTTGTCAATTTCATTTTCTCACGCGATAGTGTAAGATAGGTATTCATATATATGTGTAAAATCACTCATTCCCATGTATTTTATTGCATTCTTTGTGTTTTAGGAAACAATGTAAACCACTGTGTTAAAAGAAACTCTCTTCTCCCAAATGGCGTACTGTCTACTCCTATTTCATTTCTCACATATCCAGAAACAGCCTTTGCAGCTACTGATTTTTGTCCTTAGAGGTTTTCATTTTTGTACATTTGTTTTAACAAGCATTGATTGATATGCCATTTTCTCAATTACTAAGGCATTGCTACACGTACTGTACAGACTGAGAAATAAAGACAGAAAGGGAGAAAGCTGGAAAATAGTGCCAGCAGCACACCACAACAATAAAACCTCTATGCCCCATCCTTATAAAGTACTTTTCATTCTGCTGATTCAGTACGACAAGCATTATTACCATAGTTTAACAGATGAGGGGACAGGGAACAGAGAGCTTTAAGCATTTTTCTGCTGTTGCACAGCTACTGTGGCAAAGCCCTGTTTGTTTTCTTATTTTAAGTTAAGCCAAATGGATCAGTAAAAGAAAACTCTTAGGGTGTCAGGCAGACCAATGTTTCTTAAAAGACACTCTAGTACATCAGTCTGTGGAGACTTGCTGAGAATAAAAGGGTCTGTTGGTCAAATAGGTTTTGGAAAATTGTGCAAAATCTCATCCTGGAGGGTCACAGTACAAATTATCATATTAGGAATTTTCAGAAGTCCTGGGATTTATAAAAAAAACAACTCAGTATGACTTTTGTTCAACTCAGTGTATTTCACAGTAAAACCCTTTTTGCACATAACACAAATTCACTGGAAACACTTAGGGAAATTTTTTCTTTAGGCAAATATCCATTTTCAATGACTTTGGTTAACAAAGTACATATTATAATCCCAACTGCTTCAGAATATAGCATATTGCTTAGATATAACCTCTGCTCTTAACACTCATGACTCAAAAGCCCAGGAAAGCCAGTTAAAGGAAGGCAGAAATCCATCCATCAATCCATTCATTCGCTTGTTCTTTCAATAGCACTTATTAAATACTTACTTTGGCCTGGGCAAGGTGCAAGATGTTAATGATATAATGGAAACACCATCTCTGAGGGAAGTAGAGAAGGTTTCCCAGAGGAAGCAATGGGTGGTCTGAGTCTTAAAGGGTGAATAGATGGCCATGCATTTAGCAGACAGAAGAAAGATAATTGTGGAAGAGCTTTCCAAGTAAAAACAAAACATATGCAAAAACATATGCAAAGACAGAGAAGATTAAGAGCATAGCAAACTCAGGGGATTACAGGTGAATACATCTATCATTTATCACCCTCTATTATTGGTTTATGTATTGTCTGTCTCTCCTGCTAGAACGTAAGCTCCGTGAAGCAGAGACTCTGTGGTGTTTGCCATTGCATTTTCCATGCTTAGTATTTTATAATAGGGGCCTGATAAATTCTCGTCCAATGGATGACAAGTAGCCTTATTTCTATTGCTTTTGGAGGCAAGATGTAAAGATGAGAGTGGGATGGTAGGCAGGGGGATAGATTATAAGGGGCCTTGTGGGTCATGGTTGGGCATTCCTGGTAGGTGAAGATGAGCCATTGAAGGGTTGTAGCCAGATGAGTGACAGTCAGACTTAAATTTTAGAAAAATTACTCTAGTGTAAGACAGAGGATGATGGCTTAAGAGCTTTGAGACTGGGGGCAGTTAGGAGACTTGTAACAATGCAGGAAAGAAGATGTGAGGGGTTGACTAAGGTGATTGCTGTTGGGTGGGGAGGAGAAGATGGTTTGTAGTACATGGAAGAGACCAGCCCTAGTGACTGAATGGAGAGAAGAATGGGCAGGGGAATCAGAAGGGACTCCTATGTTTCTGATTCAGAAAGTTGGTAAGACTTTTTGTTATGGGAGCTCTCAAACATATACAAAGTAGAGAGACTAGTATACTAAATCCTCACATACTTGTCATCCAACAACTATCAACACAGAGCCAAGTTTGTTTCATCACTCTTGATTTCCCTACTCTATATCCCTCACCCCTGCCTGGACAGTCTTAAAGAAAATACCAGATATCTCTTTATTTCATCCATAAATACTGCAGTAGGTGCTTCTAAGAGATAATAACAATATCTTTAATACACTGAAAAAATAACATTAATTCCTTAATATTGACAGATATTCAATCAATGTTCAAAGGGTCTCAAAATGACTTTCTATAGTTGGTTTGCTCAAATCAGGATGCAAACAGTCCACACTGCAATTGGTTGATATGACTCTGAAGTCTCTTTTGATCTATAACAGTTCCCCTCCTCTTTTTTCTCTCCCCTTGCTGTTTATTCGTTGAAGAAACTAGGTCACTTATCCTATAGAATTTCCTTTCTTTGATGATTGCATCCTGGTGGTATCATTTATCATGTTCCTCTAACCCCTGATCTTCTTGTAAATTGGCAGTTAAATCCTATTATAACTTTCTACATAGAAGAGGTAATCTCTAAAGATGAGAGTTTATTGGAGAACAGGATAAGTGCATTGCTGGGGAGATGAACTAAACTGGTATATGTGTGGGTAAAGGTTTTGGGGAGTGCTGACAATCCTATGCAAAGCAGTTCTTTGGGGTATGTTTGGGTCCCCCAAGTTGTATTGCTGCCACCACCTTTAGCTAAATATTTTTTGAAAAGAAAGATGAGCACAACAAAAAAGAAATCCAAGTATGTTTGAAAAGCCACCCACTTAACAATATAGCAACCTCACCCAAAAGCTTTTGCTTTTCAACAGGAGAGTTTAATTATTATTTGGAGGCTGTGAGGGAGAGCCATGCCTGGGGCTTTGTTTGGGGTTGCTTAGCTGAATGGGGTCTGTGTTACTTGCAATTGAGGGAAGGCAGCTTAAGTCATTGAGTTTATCACCATATAAAAACCCCTGTTTTCTTTCTATCATGTGTCCTCTGAGGGGTGTTAATAGCCACCTTTGAAGAACCAGTTTATAAAAATGTTAGTGATGCTTCACCTGTTATGATTGTGGTTTCCACAGAGGCCATTTAACTGGAAAATCAGTGTGCAGAGCGTGTGTGCACAAGGAAAGCTAGACCTGGTATTTGTCTGTATCTGGTCCTGAAATTGTTTGGTTTCATCTGCTTGGATTTTTTCTGGAGAGTGAATTAGATAGCTTGGCTATTGCTGGTTTCATATTTTCTCTGTCTTGAGACCCAATGAAACTTTCTCCTCATCTAACAGAACTTTATTTCATTTAATAAATACGTACATAGAATTTGCTATGTGCCAGACACTGTTCTAAATGTTTTATTCATACTAGCACATTTAATTCTCACAAAAACCCTTTAAAGCAGGTACTATAATTATCCCCATTTTATAGATGAAGACATTAGGGCACAGAGAGGTTAAGTAAGTTGCCCGAGATCATAAGGCTGATAAGTAGCATGGTAGTAGAAACCTGGTCTGGCTCTAGATCCTATCCTCTTAGCCGCTATGATATGTTGCCTTCTGGCACTGATAGTCATAATAATAACAATGTTAGATCACAAAAAGAGTCCTGGAAGGTAAGTGTTGTGGTTTAGGGCGTGAGCTGCAGCATCACACAGACCGGGATAGATTCTCAGCTTTGTCACTTAGTAGTGGTGGAATAAGAGAATGTTATTTCCTTCTCTGAACCTCAATTTCCTTATCTGTAAATTGGGCATTATGATTCCAATCTCACAAAGTTGTTGTGAGGATAAAATGGAATGATGTATCTCAAGCAATTGACACAGTTCTTGGAGTATAGTAAGTGCTTTAAATTGGTAGCTGTTATTATGATGTCATCATTCTAAATAAGCTCGCAACATCATGCAAGGCAGGTAGTGCATTGGAGGGGATTCCCTCATTCCTCCTTCATTCCTTGATGCTCAGCCTGACTTGGTGAGTGGAGCTGGCTTGTCTGTATAATTATTTAGAATATTAATCCCATGTTTTCACCATTCTTTTAAATACAGTGGAGACCAAAAACAGTAAAAGGATTGACTGATAGAGCAAACTCACATGTATAGAGTTGAGGAGATGCTTTCCCATACATTGTCTCACTAGGGGTAAATCGGTGGTGTGCTGCCTCAAAGAACCAATTGTGCTCAGCTCTTCCCAACTCCATGTTCAGTGACTTCAGTTGGTGGTGAGAGCATTTACACCATTGAAATCAGCAAATGTTACAAACTAGGGCTTTTTTTCTTTACCTCCAGAGGGCCAGTTGTTAAACATTTGCCAGTACAGCACTGTCATGAGGTACTGTTTTAGGCACTTAGCATATATGACCTCATTAATCCTCTCAACAACCCTATGAAGTAGCTAATATTATGATCTTCATTTTCAGAATAGGAAACTGAGGCGTAGAGAGGTAGAGTAAATTGCCCCAAACCATGCAGGAAACAAGTGGCAGAGCCAAGATTCAAACCTAGGAACTCTCTCTAGACCCAAACTCTTCACTGCCACAGGTTACTGCCTTTCTGATCTACCATGCTATAATAAAATTGTTCTATCTTTTGGAAGATGAGAGATAAATACATAATACAACTAGAGAACAAGGCAATATTAATTAATGCATTACTTCATGTAGGCATGCATTCAACAAATCTTTTTGAGTACCTACTATATGGCATGTTGTCTGGAGGAGACATTTAAAAATGGTAAAATGAGTCAGTGACATGTCAAGCCTGTATCTCCATCCTCTCTCTTCCAACTAGACTGTGAACTTCTTAGGACCATGGACAATGCCTGAGTAATCTCAAGAACTAACAGGGAAGCTGGCACATAATAAGTGTCAAATAAATGAATGGAGGAAGGCTGCCTAGTGGGGATACATGCCATTTTGCATGTATAATGTCTTCCTTTCAGGAAGAGAGAAGCTGTTATACCACACAGGCATGAAGAGCTCCTGTTAAGCAGGTCTAGCCTTCCTCTGCATCGTACTTTGTCATTCGTTGAAGAGTGTGGTTTCTAAGCTGGGAGGCCAAACTCCAATTTATGCCTCCAGACTGTGAATGAGAATTAGAGACAAAGTTGACCCATGAGAGAATATGGACTCTGAGATATTAGGGTCAATCTTCTCTCTGATGAAGATAGAAGTTGGGGAGGAAACCCAGGTTAAGCTGTGTCACCAGGTAAAATGTTGTGAGGCTGAGAGAGGGGCAAGGACTAGGTTATGGGTTGTGTGACAACCATGAAAGTTATTGCCTAATTCAGGACATGTTCCAGAGCAGAAGGGATGCTATGAATAATTATACTGGGATGATAGCTATAAACCTGGATGATGGTAGGCAAATTGCAATGAATGGTTACCTTATTTAAAGGTCAAATAGGGAAACATTGCAAATTAAAGATTGCACATAATTTGGTAGCAAAAGCTCTAGATAGAGCTAAGATATCAGAGTTCTAATTCTAGTTCTGTCTCCTTCTAGCTCATCAGCCCTGAGCCACTTGTCTTTTATTTAAGGCATTGAAATAGATCAGAGATTCCCCACCATTTCCCTCTCAGTGGAATGTTTCTTTGAAATAATTCTTACATAGGAACATTTTGGAGGATCTCCAAGCACTCTTACAGCTTTAGTATTGCTGAGTTGTAGGATTAAGATTTATCTTGTTTTCTTATCCTTATGTTTCCTTATTCTTATTTTATCCCTAGGACGAAACAGATATTCATAGATGACTTAACATGTAAGCCTTGGAAGAGACCTCAGAATCAACTTCTTCATTTACAAATCAGGAGACTGAAGTCCAAAAAGGTGACATGTGTCCAAGGTCACAAAGCCAGACAGATCTGGATGGCTTCACTCAGCGATATTAAGATGGGAAATCAGTACATGCTTTAAAAAAAAAAAACTTTAATGCAATTATAATGCGTGATTATTGTAGAAAATGCAAGCAGACCAAAAAAAGAAAATATAAATCAACGATCAAAACTCACATAAAAAAAAAAAACAAAAACTCACATATAGTTGCTATAATGATTCCGGTGTGTGTATGTATATCTTTTTAGACATTTTTTTTTTCCTATTTCAAGTGCTCTTTTCAATCTGCCAACAAATTCTTATTTTTTTCTGTTTTGCTCCTTTTTCCAGCCTTTCCATGTCATCCTTCCACCCTCTCATGGCTTTCTTGAAATTACAGCTAAAGGACATAGTTCATAAGTTGACAAGTCTTTGAACAGTCCCACTTCAGTGCAGCCCAGTGGAGCAACATGCAATCAGAAAAGGCATTTTGATATAGAGTAGAGCAGAAGGATCACAGGATCTGGATGCTAAGTGAGGCCCAGATTTCTGAGTGCTCAGCTAGGAGCCAAGTGAAGGGTCAGCAGAATCCAGACTTCAAGCAATCAGAAGCAGAGATTGGAACCTGAAGCAGATAAGCGCTCTTAGGAAGGCAATGGGGTGAATCAGTGAGTGTTAAGGCAAGGCAAAGAAGACTTTCAGCATGTTAAGAAGGCATGGGCCCCAGAGTCCTGCATACAGTTATTGATAAGCCTGTGCACGTTGCTGACTCTCAGATTTCCCCGTGTCTTGACTTATAAATGTTTCTACAAGTTTTGTTGGAATTGATTAATCGCACCTTGTTAGAGCCCTTGATTTTTTGTTAAAAGTGAAAAATAGAGCCAATTAAATTAAACTGCTGAGATGTTCCTGAAAGCAGCCTAATGTCTCTAAAACACACTTAGGGCAGTGAGTGAAAAGCACATGATGGAGAAGGGAGAGAAGTTACCAAGAGGGAGCAGAAAAGAGAACGTGCGCTGCTCGGGGATGGTTTTCCAAAGATGTTAAAATCTCATTTCACAAAGGATCTCTGATCAAAACAATTTCTTAATCGAAAACCACTGTCTTAATTTGTCTTATCAGTGGCCACTTTCAGCAGAAATCTGCCTGTGGCCCTTTGTGACCCACCAGCGGCTGCCTTTTATCATGCAGATTGGACAGAGCAGCCTGCACGAGCCAATTCTGGGCACTATATTTGCATAATGACTCGCCTCCTTAAAGATGGGCAGTTAAACCAAATAGTTTTTGAATTTCTTTTATGGAATGGCTGCCTCTTTATTTAATGCTAAAAACTGAGGGGAGTTGAGGAAGGGTACTGACTAAACAGGCTTTTTAAATACTGCGTCTGTAATTATCTGTGGAATTAAACCTGCAGAACCCACATTAACTCTCATCAGAAAATGGAATTATGAGAATTCTTATTAACAGCAGCTCCAGACTCGACTCACAGTATTCACTGGAGTAATTATTATTGGGAAAGGCTGGGATTAATTTTTTTTTAAGATGGAGAAAATAAATTCTTAGCCATTGCCTGCCTTGGACATGCAGCAGGAGACAAAGCAATGTGAACTTTTATTTTAGGGAGAAAAAAAATAATTTTGAAATGTAATTTTGCTCTGATTTCTGAGGGAATTCTTATGCAAGGCATTTTGTATGTAAAGGGATTATATGTCACCAATGCAAAATGAAATACAAAATAAACCAAAGAGCTATGAATGTCCTAAGTGCAGAAAATAATATATAATTTATGATACTTTAAATCTCATTAAAAACACTAGCTTTTGTAGCTTCCTAGCAACCAATCCTCAGGAGTCTCTCTGCAAAGAGGTTGGCTCTCCCCAAGCTCGGGGTCCAAAGCTTTAATAAATGAAGCCCATATGGTGAGTATATGAGGGTTCCCTGTGTGCAGGTCATTTGTCTGGGTGTTCTCGAAAGCCTCATATGATAGCTTATAATTTGCTAATCCAATATAATAAACATGAAAGCACTTTGTTAAACTAATGTTCAGGGTCTAAATTAAACCAGCCAAGGCCAGAGAGTTAGAGAAAAAGTTGGAGATTTGTAATTGCAGCCTTGATTCTGGGTGGATCATAAAAGATTTCAAAATATGGTGCTGAAGATGATACCTTAATCTTTCTTTCCCTTTTTTTCTTTTTTTTTTAAAAACACTATCACATCACATTTTTCATTTCACATTCGTAACAACCCTGAGATGTAAATAGGGCAGGTTTTGCTGTGCCCATTTGTCAGATGAAGAAACTGAGGCTCAGAAAGTTGAGTTGTTGCAGCGAATATGTACAACGTCAGGGCTGGGAGGGATGTTCAGGCATGCAAATATTTGTTTGTAACTTGTGCTGATCTCTGATGAAGTTTTCACCAGTCTGAAGCAAAATGGGAAAAAAGACAGGCAACGAGTTTTTCTAACAAAACAAAGAAATAAACTTTTAAAATGAAGATACTCTGGAATATTTTCTTTCTACTTTTCTGATAGTAAAATGGCTTTCATATTATAAAATAATGGGGAGAGTAGATGGTAGTTGCTCTTTGTACCACTTTGGCAAAATCAAGCATTGGCAATCACAGGTTGATATCCAAAGCATCACAAAACTTACTGGTTGGCAAAATCTCAAAGTCTGCCTCTCCCCTCCTATTTTTTAACAAGTAAGAAAAATAGGTCTGGGGGTGTGTGTGTCAGCCAATGTCACACAGCAAGGGGAGGGAGGGCATAGCCAGGTCACAGGACATGGTGAAGGGAAAAAAGGCAGCATCCATTTTTATCTCAGAGGAAAAAATTTTTAAATGGGCTTTTGTTTCAGTTTCTGAAGGTATTTATGGTGCAACTGTTTTGTTTGTAATGAGTTTACAGGTCAGGGATGCAAAATGAAGTAGAAACTAAATCAAGGAGAAGCAAATATCTGAAATAAAATAAATAGGACCAAATGGCCTTTAGGGACAGTAGACATCTGGTCTCACTGTTTTTAGAAAGAGGCTAAAGGTGATTACCTTGCTTCCTTTAACTGGAGGCGGCATTGCCATCTTTCTTTGATGAGCAAGTGTCCTGGGGATGAGGCCTCCTCTGCTCAGGTGGCATTGGGATTTCCCCAGATCTGGCCTATTGCTAGTAACACCTTCATGCTTCTCCATATCTCCTTTCTGCTGCTGAAGGTCTCTGAGGGCTACCCGGGTGGCGGAATTGGAATTGGGGAGTCCATATGCCTTCATCTTAAGGCTGAGATTCCCAAATTGTGTGTCAGGGCACACCTGGGCACCACAGCTAACTCACAGGGACACCACGGAATCTTTAACATTTCCAAAGGAAACCAGTGACAGCTGGTGTTTGCTGGACAGTGTGTGAACTACTAGCTTGAGACAGTTAATATTAGATAGTGCTACATTCTCTTCTGTGATTTCATATATTTGTGAAGTGAGTGTGTGTGTGTGTGTGTGTGTGTGTGTTTGTAAGTTATTGTGACCAAAAGTAAAAAGCATGTGAACATCAGTGTGGATAGGGAGGAAGGGCGGTGGTGCCTAACCTGATTCCAAGCTTGAGAAATTATGCAGTGTCCAGTGGGTGACTACCTCCCATTAATGAGTATTTGTGGGTATTGAGGAATGAAATACAAATTTATTTTTACTTTACATTTATTTGCATTTTTTCAAATGATTACTGAATTGTTAGGATATAAATACTTAGTTGATTGGACCTAACTACTAAATAAATGGAAACTGTCACATATTTCTTTAGCTTAGAGGCACCATGTACGATGACTGAGACTTGAAGGACACTGTGAACTGAGAATGTCTGGCAACATGCTGGGTGTTGTTTGAAGATCATGGAGGGTACTTCAGGTAATCTGTCATGGAAGGAGGCTAATGAGGTCTCCAGCTACCATTACACTAGACATAGACAAGTGGTTTTGAGCTGTGTGGCCTGGCCCAAGCCACAGCCCTTCTCCAGTCTTTAGTTTTTTTGTCTACAAAATCAAAGTATTGAACTAGGTCAGGAACTTTTATTGCCTCCTTAGTTCCTCTGGCCTCTTCTTTTGGTAACAGAACTTCAAACATTTTTGGGGAACCACTTCTCACCCAAACACTCTCCATGTGGTTTGGGTAGGGCTAACCCCTTCTTCTCCTGTCTTCCTAGGGGCAGACCCATTGCCAGGGCAGGGCAACGAAACATTATATATCTTTAGTCACAGTGGTTTAGAGTTGGACACATAAACCAAATCAGTCAAAGGCCAGAGAAGGGTGGTGGGGCAGGTGGGGAGACCTTGCCCTGATCACATTATTTGAGCCCCTGAATCTAGTTTTGAGTGGGTTTTTCAGATATTTAAAAAGATTATAGACAGACAGACAGAGATAGATATAGACATACTGATACAGTTATAGCTCTCCCTACCCTCCTTAAGGTAGTTTCTTTTGTCTTCAGACATCAAGGACTCAAGGTGTCAGACTCTAGATATTATCGAGACCCAATTTTCCTTGCTCCATCTCTTAACTCTGCTATCATCCATGTTGACCTCATTTTCAGGCAGGGCTCTCTCCATGAGGTGGCTTATATTTTTATAGATGCAAGAAGAGAAAAAAGAGAATCTGTCTCTCCTAACAGTCCCCGTACAATTCTGGATAGTGCTTATCACTGGTCCCGATTGTTCTGCATGCAAATTCCTGAACCAATCATCGTGGTGGGTGGGGGATTAGACATTCTGATTGGCGAGGTCCAAGTCACATGCCCACCACTGCAGCTGGGGGAGGAGTCAATGGCACTTGAAGCAAACTGGACTGAGAATGGAGGGAAGGGTGGTGTCGGTCAAGGTCCAACCCAGAACACTGAAACCACTTTGAGTCTCTAAATCAGCAGTAACTTAATGCAGAAAATCCGTTACACAGGTGATGGTGGAGTAAGAAAGCCAAGTTGGGATGGTGAAGTAGCCTTGAGATTAACAACAGCAGAATGTTGCTAATGCCACTTGCTAGAGGGACAAAGGGAGAAAGGAGGGAGTGTTCCTAGAGTCCAGAGATCATGTCTACCAGGAGGAAGCAGGAACCACAGCAGAGCCTGCCTGGCAGGAGCTGAAGCCTTGGAGAAGATGCTCCCACTGCTAAGGACATCACCCAAGGCAGGGAGGGAGGAGGAGAGATACCATGGCTTCTACCTTCCTCCTGCTCTCCAGACTCCTGCTGTTGCCTCTCACTGGCATAATCTGCTTGGAAAACCAGGTGACACAGGGGACTGGAAAATGCAGCATAGAGCAATCCATCCTACTGAAGTACAGAATAGAGCAAGGGAAAGGTGAGAAGTGGATATGAGGGTAAACAAGCCAAGGATCGGCACAGGGTGTATTCCCAAGAGGAAAATTAGGGTGCTATAAAAGAGGGGATAGCTGCAAATATAAAAATGTCCACTACAGACAGGCATTTAAAAAAATAAGACATGGTTGTGAATAATTGAAGAAAGTCTTGCCCAACAAGCAGCCCTTAGCTTCTGGAGCACAGGTGGTAATCTGGATTAGGGATAGGCTTTGGGAGTTCAGCAGGAAATAAAAAGAGATAGGAGGAGTCCCAATGCGCAAGTGAAGCATGGTGGCCGAGAGTTCAGGAACACATAATATACTAACATACATGTTGACATCAATGAAATCTGTCCACACATGGTCAGATATGGGACTGGGGTTCCAAGCCAGTCTCTGGGATGAAATTAGCAAAAGCAAGGCAAGATCAGGCCATGCCTAGGGTGAACGGAGATACCCAAGGCAGCTAGCCAAGACAAGAAAGTCTAGGGACCAAGAAAGAAATACTGGGACATACAGTGGGGTCAGAGCTGGATTACCAGCAGGAGTGACTTGAGGCTGAATTTCAGGATGACGAATTGTAGCTTTTTCAATGCCCTGTGACTGAAGGTAGGACTGAGGTCAGTTGAGCTCATTGATGTAGGTCAAATGGCTCTAGATGTGGGGCCAGAATGAGGCAAGACAATGGTAGTGGACACCTGTTGTTTCTGCTGACCTAGAAGTTATTCTTACTTTTGGGAACAACTCTGATTTTCTTTGAGGAACCTTCTCACCTCAGTCCTTGGAATAAAACTGACCCTAGCTCCTGCTCCAGGAGTTGCCATAAGACTCAGTTCTAAGTCAGCTAACCCAGCCCATCCAGCGATAATTGCTTGGGTTGGTCACATGGCCCAAATCCATCTAGTGGTATTTGAATTGTGCATTGTTGCAGAACAGTTGGAGAAAAAGAGAATCTCTCTGTCAGATCTAGAGCTCTAAGGATGTTAATCTGGGCCTGTCTGGGGTTAGCAGGTAAAGAGAGCCTGATTCAGAGTAAAGCCAGCACAGAGGAAAGCACAGCTAAAGCAGAAAGAGAGCAAGAAAGCACATCCTAAAACTTTTGCTGGAGCCTAGTGGTCAGGGTAGTGTGTCTTAATGCAGCCAAATCTTTCAGATTTACAATTATTTGAGCTCCCCCCCCCCCTTTTATTTCTTTTTGCTGGAGACAGTTTGAGTTTTGTTTTCCAGTCAATTGCAACAGGAAATGTACTGTTCCACTCATCCTTTCATTATTGTTGCCCATTCACTTGATTTTCATGTGAAAAATGGGTAGGAGGCTTGAAATGCCAAGTTTCTTCCAAATACTCAGAGTTTTCTTTGACTCTCTAACATTGTCTTGGGCTTTGGAGACATGATGACACATGAAATGGGGATGTTGGCTAATGCCCTTACTTATGGAGAGAGTTCAGGAAAAGTGGCTGCATTCAGTGTTTTGGATGAATGAGGGACATACAGAGAAGAACAGCCTCTGGAACTCTCATCCACGCTTCCACTTTTCATCCTGTGAAGCCTTGGATGTGTTCTAACTCATGCAAATCTTTGTTTCAACATGTTTGAATCTTATCTACAAAGCCAGCTCAATGAACCAACATTGGCTTAATTCTTTTTTTTTTTTAACTTAATCAACAGGTTGTTTGTTGAATTGATCAAATGAATCAATGATTTTGGTATCCTGTGGAAACAAGGTCTAAAAGACAAAAATAAAGGTCTTGTTTAAATTAGTGTCCAGGGAATCTGAAATACTATCTGTGAAGTACTCATGAAAATATTCCCTGGAGGAGGAACACCGCCCTAGAACAGGTAGAATTTAGGTTTGGTCTAATAAATATCAGGAACTATGAATTTTAACTATTGCTACTGTATTCATTAGGACTGTTTTCATTGCAGCAGAAACCCAACTTGATTTGGCTTAAGCACAAAGGGAATTCATTGTAAAAGATACTTGAGCATCTCTCAGAATCTATGGGCAGATTATGTTGGTGCCTTAGAAACAACTGGAACCAGGGGCTCAAATATAACCACAATAATTCTTGCCTTAGCTTCTCTCTGTGTGCTAACTTCATTCTATTCACTCACAGTGGGAGCTTCTCCAACATAGGAGAAAACACAGCTGCCACTAACTTTTGATTTTTGTTTCTATTGTTTCAGCCACCCTCCGGATCTCAAGTCTAAAAATTCCAGAGAAAGGCTCTAATTGGTCCATCTAGGTCTCATTCCTGGACCAATCAGCTGCATCCAGGGGCAGGTCACATGTCCAAAGTGGCTGCTCCTGTGATAACCACAAGGATCGGAGAGATTCAGGTTTATCTGTGCAGTGATGGGGAAGCTGCTAGATAATAAGAGAATCTGGGCAGACAAAACAATATGGCTGTATGGGATTACAGTGTGGTCCATGACACATTCATCACCAGGTTCTCTTTTATTAGTTTTCTAATGCTGTGTAACAAATTACCACAAACTTAGTGGCTTGAAGAAAACCTGTTTATTAGCTCACACTTCTGTAGGTCAGAAGTCTGGGCATGGCATAGGTTCTCAGCTCAGAGTTTCATAAGCCTAAAATTAAGGTGTCAGCCAGGCTCTCATCTTGAGCTTCACCCAAGTTCACATGGTTTGACAGAATTTAGTTTATTGAGGCTTGAGGATTGAGGTCCCAATTTCCTTGGTGCCATATTCTTTGAGACATGGCCTTCTCCATTTTCAAAGCTAGGAGGATGTCTCTCCTGCTGAATCCTTCTGAGGCTTCCAAGTCTCTTGCCAGGAAAAGCCCCATCCCCTTTTAAGAGATCACTGGATTAGGTCAGGCCCACTGAGGATGATCTCCACAAGTTAAGGGCAAAGTCCTCCATAAGACTGACCCCATTTCAAATCCCACCTGCAAGTGAGGTCTGATGTCATCCACATTTATGATTGGCTATAGATTAAGATGTTCCTACACCCTCCTTATGTTTCATAATTCACTAAAATGATTCACAAAACTCAGAAAAGCAATATTTATGATTATAGTTTTATCACGAAAGATATACATGTGGTAATGTCTGGGAGGGAGTGTAGAGCTTCTATACTCTCTCCCTCATGAAGTCAAGGGTGTGTTGTCACTGTCACTCTACAGGCACATCCATGTGTTCACCAATGTGGAAGCTTCACAGGCCTCAGTGTCCTGAGTTTTTATTGGGGTCTCATTACATCGTCATGATTAAATCATTGACTACATGATTAAATGAATCTCCAGCCCTCCTCTCCTCCCTGGAGTTTAAATTTCCAACCTTCTAATCATGTGGTTGATCTTTCTGGTGACCAGCCCCCATCCTGAAGCTATCTAGGAGTCCTCCATGAGTCACTTCATTAGCATAACAAAGACATTCCTCTCACTAAGGAAATCCCAAGAGTTTTACAGTGCTCTAAGCCAGGAACCCAGGACAGAGGCCAGACAGATTCATTATAGCACTGGTCTTAGAATTCTGCCTAACACCTCTCCTTCTGCTGCATCATTTTACCTCTTAAAGTCCTTCATAGCCCATCCCAGATGCCACCTCCTTTATGAGCCTTTCCCTATCACCTCAACTGGGTATGCTCTTTCTCATCTTTAAACTGCTTCAAAGATAGTTTTCCTTTTACCGTAATTTTACTTTTATTATCACAGATTCTCATTCTTATTACAAGTTTCTCTCTGTAACTGCATTGCAAATTACATGCAAACACCATCTGCTTATGTATTTCAATCACCTCACTGATTTACATGTAGCAAGAGCTCCCAAAATATTTACCTAATTGAGTCGAATATTAGAGCTGAAACCACCTTGTAATAAAGTGTTCTTGAAATTAGATAACTAAATCATTTGAGATGGAGCTTAGGACGCACTCCATGAAACCACCCTCTAAAGTGTTGGGGGAGGGGCATGGCAAGATGGCAGTATATTATATATTTTTTTCACACTCATCTTATTTCCTTGCCATTAAGTATATCATATCTGGATCTTAGGGGAGGTCTGGGAAGCCTAGGGAAAATCTGTGAGCTCTTTCTTCAATTTCTTGGGAACAAAGAGAATTTGCAGTATGCAAGATTCTAAAGAACTGGATGCCACGCCAAAGGAAGAACCTGGAATTTCTGATCCCTGTGTAGAACACAACTATCAAACTGCTTAGCAGGAGGACAGAAAGCTTCGCTACAGCTTTGTAAGCTTGTAGACTCTTGACACATCTTGTAGGATCCTAGAAATGGTTACGATTTCATCAGGGCAGATAATCAGGATTATAAGTAAAAGCATTAGGAAGAGACATTACCGTATATCTACAATCACAGGGAGTCAAGATATTTCTGTTTTCTTTTTTTCCAGGGAAGAGCAAAGCCCTCCTTCACATTACTGTGGATTCACAAGTCACTGACTTTATCCTCTCTTCAACTTTTGCACTCCCCTCTTCCAAATTATGTATTTTCTATCTACTTTAATATCCATTTTCAAAAATGACTAACCGTAGCCTAATAGTGTTCTATTCAAATGAATGATTCAAACCAAGCTAAAAACCTCCTACCCCCAACAGTTGGAAACAACATCACAGTTTAGAGGTGCCTCATGGGGACCAGGGCAGTGCCACCAGCTCTCCTTGGGGTCTTCAGTCTGTTGCTGTTCTTCCAATACACTGGAAACTGTTGATTTGTTTCCAAGTGGAAATACTAGGTGACTTGAGTGTAGAAACTGCAATCACTTAATCAGGACTGACCATGATTTTTCTCAAGACGTGGCCTCTCTTCCTCATCTCCACTTCTGGCAGCTCTTGAAAGTTCCTTTCAATCCCTCCCCTCTGTTTCTCTGCAAGTCTATTTACCATTTTAACCAAGGGGTGTTTGCTCTATACACTGTTACGGGGTCCAGAGTGTCTAATTGACAAATTATATTGTGCTTTTGGTGGCTTTAAGTAATCATTTAAAATAAATAAGATCATAATTATCAGTTTTCATTTACCCATTTATTAAGTAACAATGTTCACACTGAGCAGTTTGATTTTGTGTTATAATAAGGCAATCTCTACATGATGACAGATGGTGTTTCATTTTGCCGACATTGTGCTAAAGTGCTTTGAGTTGTGATGTGTTTGATTTTATTAGAGATCAGATTTAACACATGCATGCTACATAACTGCAATCGCATTCCCATTTCTCATCTGTAGGAGAAAATGAAACTGTGATGAAATGTAATATACTCACCCTCAGGCAGAACTAGTGGGACTGGGAATTGCAACATAATAAATCTAATGGATATTACACTATAGGACCCTAGAAATTTACTGTTATTATGTTCAGGGAAGGAACTCGGTTTTGTAAAACTCACTTTTATTTCACTGGCATCAGTGCAATTTCACATTATTTAACTGTTGTGTCCCAATAGCAGAGATGGTATTTGTGGTGTTGAAAAGGAAACTTGCCTGCCAAAGAACACAGGGGTCCAGGAACCCAGAGGAGAAAGCTAGGGGAGAGGAAACAGCCCCAAAATTGCATTTACCAAATACAAATTACAACAATGACACATCATTAACAATGGATTGTTGGGGTTGTCAAATTAAGCCTCATTTAGCCTCACTGTCAGTGTGGCACCCACTGGAGGGAGACACATCCGCAAAAGCTTTGACTATGGTATTGAGCTCTTATATTCTCAACTCTCCCCACTGCTGCCCCCTGGAGGGGATGGATAACTAAGTTAATTACACATCTAGTTATTGATTTGACTGCCAATACAGCTTTTCCCTAATGAGGCCACTGTCAAGTGAAATTCCAAAGGTGGAGGCAGCTTTCAGTGCTCATGTGCCAACAAGGTGAAGCCCCATGACTCTCCCTTGCTTACTGAAGGTTGATGCGATAGAATCTGCTCTGCTCCTCTCCAACAGCCTCCTAAGTAGTCTTCCTGCCTCCAGCTCTACCTTCTGTTATTTGTCATGATGCCCACCTTACTCATCCCAAGTTGCTGCATTACCATGTTGCTTCCATGCTCAAATGCCTCAGTAACTCCCCATTGCCTGATTGCCTGGCATTCACATCTCTCCTAATTCAGCTCTGATCTCACAATTCTTTAAAATAAATGTTATTCCAGTTTGTCTTTTAATTGTTCTTCAAACATGACAAGCTCTTTTTATTCTTCATTCTGGTGTCAAGTTCTTTGGTTGCACATGACAGAAACCCAATTCCAATCTGTTTAGGGAGAAGGGGAAATTTTAGGGGCTCGCAAATTGACGAAGGCAGGGGTAGCTGGATCCCTGGCACAGATGAAACTAGAAATCAAAATGTTTCTCAGGTGTTCTCTCTCAATCTTTTGTCCCTACCTAGATGTGAAGATTCACACTCTATTGCAGAACTACCTCTTTCATAGGATAGGGGCTGTCAGAGGAGAGGAAGTGAAACTCCATACATCTCTGTGATTCCAGGTTCAAAAATTCCAGGGAAGCACCCTGATTGGCCCCAGTGTCACGTACTCATTTCTAGTATAGTGGTTATAGCCAATAGATTGGGCCCTGTCATCAGCCCAATTTGGTTTAGGATAAGCTCCTCCCATAATATTTCTGGCCAGGAAAATGGGATCTATAACATGATTAGAATAGGGGCATGGGGTAGAGTTGAGTAAAGGAGGAGCATTTCTATTCTGGTATTCTGGGCAGCCAAAATAGTGATGTCTCCCACAATACCTGTTTATGAAGTTGCTACCACTTGCCATGCCCGTTCCTTTCCTTCCCTCCTATCCCAATCTGAGCCATCTGCCGTCTGGAATAAAAGGTCAGGGTTAGGTAGAGAAAGCTAACATTTGAATACCTATAAAATATGGATGTTGTCTAAACAAATCCTCACAATTACTCTGTAAATGTGATACTATTATCCATATTTTACAGATGAGCTTAGAAAGGCTATTTACCTTGATGAAGTCGTTCTTCCAGTAAGTGACTGAGCCAGGTTTAGAAATCAGCTCTGTTGGACTCTGCACATAGTTTTGAGCATACAGGAGGGATTCACTTCTCTTGAACTGTGGTAGAAAAGAAAACATTTAAAGAACTAGATACTTTGTTTATATGATCAAAAACACATGTTTGATTGAAAGCATGTGACTATTAGATTTTCTCATTTGTATATTTAGGTTACTTAAGAGCAGGCAGATAGAGTGTAAGAGTAATTATTCAGTGGTATTTCCTTGGGAAGGGATTAGTTCTTATCATGTCTCATTTCTTTACTCATGTCTCATTTGGTGCCTGCCATGTTAATCAGTGAATTACTCTCACATGTCATTCTCTTTTTACTTTAGATTTTATGTTTTTACACCATTTACATGTAAGCATGTGGCTTCAGTTTCAAACTGGTCATCTCACTATTTTTTGACTTTTCCTGCCTCATTGTTGCAAGAGCAGTTCCTTCTGTTTATAATCTCCATCCCCCTCCCTTCTGCTGATTTAAATCCTGCTTATTCTTCAAGGCTTGATTTCACTTCTGACCTTAAATGCCCCTGTTCTACCCATCTCAGGGACATTCTCACTCCTCTAAATATTAGAGACATACTCGATCTTGTTCAGCCTCTCAAGCCAACATATAATTGCAAGCTTCTAGAGCGCTGAAATGATGCGATGCTTTTCAGGATTCCCATAGCAACTACCACAGTGCTGGGTGCATAGCAGATGTTCAATAAATGCTGTTTGTTAGGATAAGGAAAACTCATATGTTAACATAAAATTATTTAGAGAGATGCAATGGATTACAATAGACTACATACAGGGCCTTTGTAAACATTAAAAGAGGTAGTGTAATGTCTTGTTAAGAGTACAGACTCGGCAGTTAAAGGAGGGTTTGAGTCTGGTTCATGTCATTTAATTGGTGTAGCATCCAGGGAAGCTTCAGCTTCCTCATCTGTGATGTGGAGACAAGATTTTCTACTTCATAGAGATTTCTGTTGTGAGAATTACTTGAGATGCTTAGCATAGCACCTGATGTATTAATGTGCACAGTAAGTAGGTGGGTAAGTAGTAAGTAAGTGTCGGGGAGGTTACCCAGGCATCTGAGCAGTACATAAAAGAGCACGTTCCAATTAAATTATCAGGTCAGAGGAAGCTTTAAACCAAATATGACATGTAGTTATTACATGGCATTACATTATATTGCATGTTATTAGTTTCCTTATTGAACCCTCAGGATGAAGATGGGTAAGGGGAGGGCAACTCCTCTAGATAGCGTTGTTGGTCAGGCTTCTCAGAAGGGGACTTTGCCTCTAGACCTGAATGACAGGGAATCAGCCATGTGGAAGTCTGGAAGACAGAGGGAACTACAAGTGGAAAGGCCCCGAGGCAAGAATAGCTTGAGGTGCAGAAAGAAGGCCACAGTAGCTGGAGCTTCGCAGGTAAAGGAGAGGTAAGTAGAGGCCCAATTGCACAGGGCTTGTTAAACCTTAGTAACAAATTTGGATTTTACTCCAATTTCAGTAAAAACCCATCAGAGGGTTTTGAGCTCCATCCAAAAGCTAGTCATCTAATAGCTAGCATCCAAGGTGGCTCCCCCAAATCCTTGATACCTGGCATTCACACCCTACTACACTGAATAAGACTGGCCTGCAACTAATAGGCGATCGTGGAAATGGCAGATTGTGACTCTGGAGGCTAGGGTGTAAAAGACATCAGGGCTTCTGCCTTGCTCTCTCTTGATTCATCTACACTGGAGGAAGCCAGCTGTCATGCCACGAGGACACTCAGGCAGCTTTAGGAGAGGTCCATTTGGCAAGAAACTGTGGCCTCCTGCCAATATCCAAGTGAGTGAGTCACCTTGGAAGTGGCTCCCCTAGCCTCAGTTGAGCCTTCAGATGGCTGTGACCCTGTCAACATCTTGACTGCAACCTCAGGAGAGATTTGGAATGAGAACCACCCAGCTAAGCTGCTCTCAAGTTGCTGATCCTCAGAAACTGTGTGAGATAGTAAATGTTTATGTTTTATCTTAAGTTGCTAAATTTTGGAGTCATTTGTTCTGCAACAATAGCTTACTAATTCGAGTGGTATCATCTGATTTTGATTTTCTACACTTGGCTGCTGGATGGACAAAGACTTTTGGAGAAGTGAGGAGTGGAAACAGGGGAATATCGGCTGGACTTGGTAGATATTCAGGTGAGTGATGGTGGCAGCCCCAGGGAGGTTCCATCAGGGGTGGTGAGAAATGGTCAGCTTTGGTGGAGCTGATCTGCTGATAGGTTTGCTGATGAGGATTTGGCGGGTGAGAAATTAAGGTTGACTCCTGTATTTTTGGTCTGGGCCACTGGGTAGATGGTGATGCCATTTACTGAAAAAGGATGAATCAGTTTGGAGAGGAAAACCTAGACCCCATGAGGCATGAAATAAATGAGAGGAAGACAGCTTAACCAGAAGCAGTTTTTCTGTCACCTACAGAGTACAAATAAGAACTGTCTATGTTTCAATAAAAACACCTTCAGTCAGTACATTGGAACTGGCTTCTTTCTTCTCAATTAAGTAGAAGACAATTAAATTAGAGTCCAGCTTCGAGGAGTTCATTATGCCTCATCGAAAATGATAAATGACTCTTGGTGACCTCGTCACCTCGCCAACATGGTCCCACTTCATTTTTCAAAGAGCTAATGAAACCGATGGATTTCTCCCTCCTCAGTAGCGGGGCCAACAAAAACACAGCACGCACCATGAAATGCAAGGAAGCGGAGAAGGAGGATGGAGAGAAAAGAGGAGAGAAAACCCATATGAACATTTTGACAACTGGCCAAAGTGACTTAGAAGTGCAAACTTGGACAAAAAATCTCCCACCTATCTACATATTGATTTCCTATCTGTTCTTGGCTGGCAGCACTGAAGGATGCGTGCTGGTGGCGGGGGAGGGGGTGAAGCCTGACCTTTTTTTTTAGAAAGTTGGAAAGAAAGGAAGAGGTAGGAAAAAGGGAAGAGAAGAATGAATGATAGTAGAGGGTGCTTTGGAGTTAACAAAGACACCCATTAGTATCTATTTGCTCCTATTATTGCCCTGAGTCACAGTAAAAATTTAAATTACTCTCCCTGATTGGCTAGGAAGGGGCAAAGCTGCCTCGAGGAAGAGGTTAGGATCAGAAGCTTTGGATCTGGGCTTGAGTTCTGGCTCCCCCACTTTTTAGCTATGTGGCCTTAAGCAAGTTACTTAACCTTTCTGGGCCTGGGAATGATCCTATTGCACAGGCTGGTTATAAAGATTAAGTGAGATTATGCACGTTAGATATTTAGCTCCGCCAGGCATAGAATGAGCACTCAGGAGGAGTAAGTTGTCTTTGCTGGTTTTATTCTGACTCCCTAGTTAATATTTCCCTCCCCTGTATTATGTCTTACATTATTGAGTGAACAAATCTTCTGACTGTTGAGGAACTCTATTTAAAATACACAATTTAGAACATGGTTTGGCAAACATTTTCTGTGAAGGGCTAGGTAGTGTATATTTTAGTCTTTGTGAGCCATATGATCTCTGTTGGAACTGCTCACCTCTGCTGCTGCAGTGCAAAACAAGCTGTAGACAATATGTAAACGAATGTGCATGTCTAAGCTCCAATAAAACTTTATTTACAAAACCAGATGGCATCCGGGTTTGGGCTCCCAAACCCTGACTTAGGAAACAGAGTTGGATAACTATAATTTCAGATGTCCTGAGTATAATACCATTTGCGTTGCTGACTTCTGTTTATATGGTATTGCCAATTTCCTAAGTATTTTAAGGTACATCTTTTATTTATCTTCACAGAAATCCTATAAAGTAGTAATAATAACTAATGTTTATTGAGTGCTTAATATGTGCTGAGCACTGTGCTAAGTACTTTACAGGGGTTGTGGGAGGCAATAGAAGTGAAAGTGCACTCAGGCTCTAGATCCAGATGGCTGGGAGTTGAATCCTAGCTGGGTAACCTTAGACAAGTCACTTAACCTCTCCGTGTTCTCATCTGTAAATGCCTTTATACTTGTGAAGCTCTTAGAAGCACATGTGCCATATAATAAGTGTTCAAGAAATGTTAATGAGCTCAATCAATCTTCACAACTACTTGGGAGGGAGTTACTGTTAACTTATTGTTACAAAAGAGGAAACTGAGGCATGGAAAAGAGCTGTACATTTCCTAAGATCTTCAGGGGGTTGCTCAGCAAGGGCAGGAATGAGGTCAGTGTTTTGTTAGGACTGCACATCACTGCCTCCCAAGGGGCGATCATCACCTTCCTTCTGTGGAGCAGACAACTGAGGATGAGAGAGGAAAAGTGTTTGCTTGAGCATGGCTGCCAGTAAGCAAAAGAGCCAAGACTTGAATCCTAATCTTTGACTTGTAGTCCAGGACTGGCTCAGTGACAAAAACCGTGTGTCCTCTTTCAGGGATCATGGACTATACCAGGTCGAAATATAACCAGCAGCATGATCTCTGCGTTAAAGCATTAAAACCAGTCAATCAGCACATTTGGGAAGAGGATGAGGTCAGAAGGAGAGGGGAGGCAGGTTGGGGAGTAGGTTTTGAGTGTCTGGAGTTGAGAACTGACTTGCTGCTCCCCTTCAGCGGCTGACTCTGCCTCCAGCCTGAGCTGGATGAAAGAAGACAGTATTCCAATGACGTTAATTAAAACAGTGTTTATTGGGCCGGCCCGGTGGTGCACTTGGTAGAGTGCAGCGCTTGGGAACACGGCGGCGCTCCTGCCGAGGGTTCGGATCCCATATAGAGACCGGTCCGCTCACTGGTTGAGCGCGGTGTGGGCGCGACACCGAGGGTTGCGATCCTGTTACCGGTCACGAAAAAAGACAAAAAGGAAAAAAACAAAAAAAAACAAAAACAGTGTTTATTGGGTGTTGGATGCTCTGGTTAAGCCTACCAACACTGCAGACAGGAGGGTTAACACCCCCATTTTGGGGAATGGATAGCTGCCTGAAGCCACTCAACTGGTAAAAAGAAAAGCTAGAATTTGAAGCCAGCCATCATAAAACCAGCTCTTTCCATACCGCCACCCGGTGAAATGATCTTATCTTATTGTCAGCACAAGAAACTGCAGATAGTGGGTTGTGGGGAAGATTGAATAGGGAGTCAGGAGACCTGGATCCTTACCCGGGCTCAGCTGAGGCCTCCTCTCCTGAGACCTCAGACAAGTCCCTGCCCCGCCCTGGCCTTGGCTTCTCCATCACTGGAAGGAAGAGTTGAATCAGATCAATGTTTCCCAGCTTATGGGTGTGGGGCTACAAGAGGGCTTTAAGAGTCCGGAACATGAACTAACATCGACTCACTCAGGGTAAAAGATAATTCACTTTTAAATTATATTTCAGTTCTTCTCACTGCTTCAAGAAGAATGTCTCAGGGTGATCCATTCACTCATTCATTCATTCAACAAATGCTTATTGAGAATGTCTAGCATATGCCAAGTACTTTCTAATGTGAATGAAGCAGTGAACTAAACAAAAAAGGACTCTGCTCTCTCTCATGGAGCTTGCATACAGCAGGGTTGGGGGAGGTCAGACAAGAAACAAACAAACAAATGGGTATTAACAATATCATAATGGGGCCGGCCCGGTGGCGCACTGGATAGTGCGCCGCTTGGGAAGCGCGGCGGCGCTCCCGCCCGAGGGTTCGGATCCCACATACAGACCGGTTCCCGCTCACTGGCTGAGCGAGGCGCGGGAGCGACACCGAGGGTTGCGGTCCCGTTGCCGGTCCCGGTCCGGTGCGGGGGCGACACTGAGGGTTGAGATCCATTGCCGGACACGGAAAAAAGACAAAAAAAAAACCAACAAAAAACAATATCATAATGGCATACCTTGTAAAAATACTCACAGGCTGGCTGGGGTGTAGAAACACACACTGGAAGTGAGAAGATGGGCAACTGAAAGGCCAAGATATAGGATGTTGGAGTCATATCCAGTGAGTGTGGAAGTCATTAAGAATGGGACAGGATGATGGGTGGGAGGAAGAGAGTAATTAATTGTTGGAGTAATCAGTGAGGGAGAGAGTGAACTGGGTGCTGGTGAAGTGGTGGCCGAGGAGGGTAAGTGACTTCAGCAAGGTTGGCTGACAGTCATGTTAGCATGAACTTTGCTGCACTGGAGCCTCTGGAGGAGGAAGGTGAGAAAGAGAGAAGCAAGGAGTGCTGTGGCCCCTTCAGGGGTTGAAATGTGCATAGCGTGAGAAGAAAAAGCAAAGCTCCACCTGGCTGGGTCGCTGGGCATTGGGGTTGCCTGGGGTGGGGAGCACAGAAATGTACTGTCAACATCCCCCCAAGGGAAGACCTGTTGCCCCACTGCAGGGGGTGCTGTCAGCATACCACCTCCAGCTATGGGTTTCTTTAGGGCTGCAGAAGGAGGGCCATTTCTCCCAAAGGCACACAAGGCACACTCAACCTCTCCTTCTACCCCATCCTGCTTCCTCCCACCTCTCTCATGGGAGTTGATCTCTAATATATATCCTCTATGCCAAATTACATTTCAGCATCTGCCTGCAGGGAATCCAACCTGGGATGCTTAGGAATAACCAGGATTGAGGGACGGCAAATGTTAAAGAAATAATTGTTTATGATACCTGTTAGAGAAGGTAAGGAAGACTTTATTCAAGGTGGGGGGCTACTCCAATGGGATTTTGTAGTGGGGGAGAGAGATCAGGCTCAACTCCAAATACAACAAGGAAAAGTGGGAATTTATAGTCAAGGGGGGAAGTGGGGATGGGGTGGTGGGTGTTTGTGGATGAAAATTACTAAGAGGAAACTTCAAGGGTAATGGGGGGGTTCTGGCTGAACCAACCTAGCAGGATTCTTGCTACAGATAGGCCAGGGTGATCAGACGTCACCTGGGGGATAGTGGAGGATTAGGAACTTGATCAGATATGGAGTGTGATCAGATATTTAGGGGAGGGGATTCTGGCTAATCTGACTTAGCAGAATTCTTGCTAAAATTGGGCTCTTGGGGGACATGCCCAAGGATGGGGTCTAGTTGGGCACAGAGGAGCCTGACTAAAGTTTGATCAAGGAGAGAATCTTTGTCACAAGAGAATCTCTGTCATTTTGAAGATGTTCAGGGAAGAAGTTGAAGATATAGGGGTGTTTGCTGAAGATAAACTTTATTTCCACAGAGCACAGTGGCTTTTAGCACATGGGTCACAATGGGATATTGGATCCAATTAGAGAATGAGGATCCAGATGATCATGCCCTTGGGGGCTTCAGCTTTGTTGATGACAGGACATCTGTCAGGGTACACCAGAGATCTCTTTTTAAATCCTCAGTTCTGGCCTTCTCAGTCAAACTTCTTACCTTCCCTCAAGGTTACTGATGAGCTATGAGGGAAAAAAATGGTTTTATAATTTCTTAGCATGTCCTTAAGGGGTGATTTGGCATCCATTGTATTATCTTTGGCTTTTAGGGATTCAGTGATACAGGGAACTCTTATTTAATATTCAGTTTATCTCATTTAATTTTCATGACAACTTTATGAAGTAGATCATATTAGTATTGCCATTATACAGATGAGAAAACTGAGGTGGAGGAAGGAGGAATAACTTGCTCATAGTCATGCAATTGGTGCATTTGGATTTCAAACCCAGTTTTAGCTCCAAGACAAAGACGTTATTCTGTGTCCTCTCATCACAGTGGTACCTTGTTATTGTGATGATCCTCATTTCAATATTTATCCCCATAAGAACTCTTGTGCTTCTCAAGTTGTCCTGATTTGGGGGTGGCTATTGTCATAATACCAACATTAGTAATTCACAAGGGTTGTCATGTGTCTCTTCTAGAGATCTCCTGGCCTGGCTTTGAGAACTTTCCTGTAATCAAGCTTGCGATTAAGAATGGAGAGGAAGTTTGTAGCTGTTCTGTGTTCTAGCTCTGATAGAAAAGTCCTGGTACGGAATTTCTTTGTAGCCAGATTCTAAAATTAGGTGGTGTTAGTTTGATCTAAAGTTCATGCAGTGTTCTCACTTATTTGTGGGAGCTGAAAATAAATAAATAAATAAATAAATAAATAAATAAATAAATAAATAAATAAATAAATAAATAAATAAATAAATAAATAAATAAATAAATAAATAAATAAATAAATAAATAAATAAATAAATAAATAAATAAATAAATAAATAAATAAATAAATAAATAAATAAATAAATAAATAAATAAATAAATAAATAAATAAATAAATAAATAAATAAATAAATAAATAAATAAATAAATAAATAAATAAATAAATAAATAAATAAATAAATAAATAAATAAATAAATAAATAAATAAATAAATAAATAAATAAATAAATAAATAAATAAATAAATAAATAAATAAATAAATAAATAAATAAATAAATAAATAAATAAATAAATAAATAAATAAATAAATAAATAAATAAATAAATAAATAAATAAATAAATAAATAAATAAATAAATAAATAAATAAATAAATAAATATACAAACAAACAAACAAGGTAGGTGGGGGAGAAGACACGGCCATCACAATTCCTTGAACTTGTTAACGCAAGGGAGCGGATATGATGTTGATGGGGGGGAGGGGAAAGAAAGGGGGGGTAAGAAGGAATTGGTAAAAGGACATGATAATCAACTACATTGTATACTGACATAGTAAAATTTAAAAAAAGTTCACGCAGGCTGTTTTCTGTTTAAACGTCAAAACCATAACCTCTGACATTAATATTCAAAAATAAAAAATTATTTCTCTGATTCCTTGACCTGTAAAAGTGCACTGCTTTCAGATTATAGTCTTGAGGCTGTTGGTGCTTGCCCGTATATTAATATAAAATGTTTACACTTGCAGTAGTCATTTGGGATCCTCTGCCCTAAAGGATGCTGTTGCTTGGCTGGTTTACATACACTCAGAACAACTTACTGAACTTACTTGAGTATAATCAATTTTTCCTGGGACAGGAAAGTAGACTTAAATGCCTAAATTAACCTACATCCGTGTCATCAATATCTATTTTTAGTGAGCTTCAGTTGTTGGGGGAAAATGTGCTGTTTGAGACTCACTCTGACCTGGAAATTGAGGACAGCGACTTAGGTTGCTTTAAAACCATTTCTCAAAAATATTCTTGACACATGTCCGGTGGAATAGAACTGCCAGCAGAAAGGGTTATCTTGAGGGAAATAATGCAGCAAAGAGAAGTTCATTCGATTCAGAACTTCTGTGGTCATCCAGGAAAGGTTAGGAAGAGAGAAGGACAGCAGATTGGGAAAGGGGGTCAGAGCGGAGCCCCTTCCCTTGAGGAGCTCCACTCCTAGGACATGGGTGGGGGGCACAGGACGGATCCTGCAGGATGGATCCAGCCCCTGCAGAGGGGAGTTCACACAGAAGCAGATGAAAGCTGCGTTTGATTCTGGATCATGCCTGTGTTGCTGGCCCAGGTGGCATTATTCATTTAGTGCCGCTCCATACTTCGCAGGAAAAGCACAGCAGGCTTAGAATGCTTGAGTTTTTAAACATTCAGAAGGCTGTGATGCTATAAATAAGCTTCCTGTGTCAGAGATTAAATCAACCAAGATGCCTGCCATGCCAACTTTATTTCCGAAACAACGTGTTTTCCACAAAAATCAAAATACATGTTAATCCTTCCCTTCTGACAGGCTAATACGAGCCTTGAAAACCACAGTGGAGAGCCACCAAGAGGACGTTAAGTAGCAAAAGCACATTCACGTGGCTTATCTGTGAGAGGAGGTTGCAGCCATCCCTTGATCTGGAAGTCGTTTGCCTGGACTTGTGGCATGGTGCTGCAGAACCAGGATTGAGCCTGGGCTATTTTCATCAGAAAAGACTTGACTATTGTGTTTTGGACAAATCAACATGAAGGGTGTGTCTTTGAGATGATTAATGACAGGTTAGCAAACAGCTGTCTGGTCCAACATCCATCCCCCCTTCTTTTGGTAACAGCACCCCAATTTTCTCTGAGAAACCATCCTTCACCCAGTCTAATCCACGTGGTTCTGCATGCATGACTCCATCCCCAGCTTCAGAGGTGGGCGCATGGCTAATCAATCAGAGCCATCCATCTACTTCCTTGGCCATGGCAGTTGGTCCAGAGGTGGCCATGACCACGGTGGGCTAATTGGAGCAAATCTTGGACCTTGGCTGGAACTGCCAGGAAAGGGGAGCTCTTGTTTTTGCTGGGGTTACTAGCGTGGAGCTGCCAAGCTTCGTCGTTGCCACCTGATCACCTGAGCTTGAAGGCAACCCAGAATAAAGCTGAGATGAGAGATGGAGACAGAATTCTGCTGATATTGTTTGAGCACCTGGGTACAGCCCTGCTTGAAATTAGATGTACTCTTGGATTTGTTTACATGAACAAGTTCAATTCTTTTTCATCAAGAATGAGTTGGATTTCTGTCACTTGAAATTGAAATAGTCCTGAGCAATTCAGTGGTCCAGCTGGTTAATTGAGCTGTACTGGTCAATCCAGTGACTAAATGCATTTTGGATGTATCAACCAGTTGTTAGACTAGATTTATTCTAACTTTGTGAGATTGCCTGGTGGGGCAGCCCAGAGCAGACTCAGCTCCAGTGAAAGAGGGTGGCCATAGACCCCCAGCAGAGACCAAGAGTGGTCCTGAAAAGCTGGGTATGGAGGCTGGTGGGCAATTGTCAAGGAATTTCAGCTGCGGGCGGTGCTGTCTTCATGGGAAATTGCTTAGAATCTCTGCCACTAGGAAGAAGTAGCCTCCAACCACTGGTACCTAGCCTTTGGGGAATACCTTAAGGATGTGATAAGGTTGTACCCCTTCTCCCAAGAAAGATTCACACATCCTCTTTCCCACAGTTTTTCATGTAACTTTGGGTGGCTCATAGAATCACAGAAACCCAGCCATGGGCCCCTGGGGATTCCAGATCACATAGTAAGAACCTGGACAAGTGACTTACCTTTCATATTTTACAAGGTCTCTTGTGAGTGCTTACATATTTGCTTTTACATATTTGCTGCTTAAATTTTTTGAGAACTTACCACATCCCAGCCATTGTATAAAAAACGTAGTGTTCAGTTATATTTTTACAATGACCCTATGGGGTAGATGTTTTCATCCTAACTTAACAAATGAATAATCTGAAAGATGGAAAAGTTACATAGCTTGCTCAAGGTCACATACCTTATAAGTGAGCAAAATCTAAACCTAAGTCTGGAAGACACAAGAGGCCATGTTCTAAGTCACTTGACTGACATTGTAAGTTACTCTACTAATGGGTCACAATGACTACCAGTCTGTAATGGGTTGAACCTTTGGATCTAACTTAAACCGTCATGATGCAGTTTAAGCCCATTGCTTCATGTAGGTAATATGGAATCACACTGGTTCCAATCTCAAATTAGGCATTGGGTTTGTAGTCAATTACTTAGTGCTAGAGACTCAGGTTCATTATATGGGGAGTTTGGTTAGAAAATTTTTCTTTTTTCCAGTTTTCTTATTTTTAAAAATTTTGGATAATTACAACAGGAAAACATGCTTATAAAAAGTCAGTACAGAAATAGAAAGCAAGGAGCAGGCACAGCGTGAAAATTTCCCTCAGTGGCTCTTGCTATGGTCATCTCACTCCCCAGAAGTAATAAGTTTTAAAGTTGGGTGTATATTCTTTTGGCTTTCTTCCGTAGATTTACAGTCTTCCCACAACACATATACAGAGTTTATTTTATTTTTTCAACTTTATTGAGGTATAATTGACAAATAAAAATTGTATATTCTAAAAGTGTACAACTTGATGTTTTGATATACATATGCATAGTGAAATAATCACCATAATCAGGCCAATTCACATTCTAACACCTTATGTAGTTATCACTTTTCTCCCTTCCTTCATTTCTTTTTTCTTCCTTTCTCTCTCTTCCTTTTTTTGAGGTGAGAATTCTTAAGATCTACCCTCTTAGTAAATTTCAAATATACAATATAGTATTGTTAACTACAGTCACTCGCTTGGAAGGTTTATTTTTTTAAAAAATAGAATCATGTATCTCAGCACCTTTTCATGTCAGTGGTACATATAGATCTACTACAGTGCTTTTGATGGTTATTTTTATCCACAGATATGGACATATATATCTTGCTTTGTCATTCTCTGACTGATGGACATTTCACTTGCTTCCATTTTTAAAAATTATTTAAAATCCTGCCATAGTGAATACCCTTGTCTATATGTCTTTGCTTGCATGACTGAATATCTCTATAAAACAGATCCCTAGTAAGAGAACTGCAGACTCAAACATGCTTCTCTATTTTAAAGTAAATGCACGTGAGACCATTTTTGGCATTATTAAAGGGATTCTAGTGAAATATCCTACAGCTTGCTAGGTTTGGCTCTTTTTCCTGTGCTTAGGATCACTTGGGCATAGGGACAATGTGCCTTCTTGGTTGCTCTGGTTGTCACACTCCCAGTGGAGCCTCCTTTATATTCAAGAGCTCATCTGAGTCTCTTCTTCCCTTGAGCAGTGAAGGGCTTATGTTTATTGTGGCAGTTTTGGAGCCAGCTTCCTAAGCTGTGCACATCTCCCCTCTAAACACATGCTGCCCACCTGCAGACCTCAGCTGGGGCTTGGGAGCTGCTACCCAACAAGGCATTGACTGGTTGTATCCTCAGTGATGCCCATGGCCAAAGCCTGAAACCACTGTCTGTTAAGAGCGCCAGGGGGATCCATAAGAATGGTTGCCCAAATGGTGATGCTGGAGGCTTACAGCCTTTGACAAAACCTTGTTAATTGGTTTGTTCCTTTAAAAACTATTTTTGATTGTCTACTATGAGCCAAGCACTGTGACCAGAGTTAGAGATACAATAGATCACCAAAAACGCATGTGGCACCCCTACTCATGGTGACCCTAACATTATAGTCAGGTGTACTTGTTTCTCCTGTGCAATTTTGGTTTTGTGTCTTGGAAACACCTTAATTGCAAGGTAACTTTAAAAAGGTGTTTTAGCAACCAGAACTAACCAACCCAATGTGGGGTGAAGACAAACCTTCCTTAAAAAAAGCAAATAACATTCCACACCGTAGTGGCAAGTTGATAGCATATTGGGATAGAAAATTAAATCTGATGATGTTAATCAATTTACCTCTATTTCCCCCTTCCTTCCTCCTAGAGAGTTGTTTCCTCTACCCTTGCTGGGGGACCATGTGACCTCTCTACTCCTGGCACAGCTTATTGGACCAAGACTGAACCCCTGCCTCAAGCTCAGCCAATCAGATTCTCTCCTGGGGAATTAGCATCATAACATCAGGACTCCAGTCAGGCATTTTTTGGCAGCTTCATTGGAAAGCACTGGAAAGGTGAAACTATGTCCCGGCCCATGGGTGGATGGATTGAAGAAGGCCACACTGCAGAGAAAAAGAATGAAGCTGGTAGAAGGAAAGAAGCAGAGAGGAGAAGCATGAAGCTCCAGAGAACTGAAAAGGGTAGTTCTCTTCATGTCAGAATTCTCTTCTGAGGTCAAGCGCAATTCCTGTTCTTGGGTTCCCTTAAGCTTTCCCTGAGTCATGGCAACAAATCCCTGTGTGGTTTTTTTTTTTTAGCTAATTGATAGTTCCTTTTTCCAATAACCACCCCACCCCCTCCTCCCTAAAATAATATTTATCCCCTCTTTTGTTCTATTGAAATATAGGGCAATAGAGAAGTTTCTTTTCATTCTGTTCCTGAAGGCTTAGACATGATACACTCTTGGGAGGTATATTGTTTGACTCTATCTGCCATTTCTTTGATGGCCTGATTTCTAATATTTTGGAAACATGCTGAACTCTGTCCTCAGGGACTCCCTGAAGAAGGAAGGCTCAGCTTGGAGGTTTCATGAATCCATTTGTTCATCAATAAGGGAGCCCTGGAAGCAGACACTGTGGGTGGGCAGCTCCTCACTGCTCTCCACTGGGTGGAGAAGGGAGATGTGGCGCATCCCTTGGAGAAGCTTCTCCAGAAATGTGGCCCGAGGCCAAGGAAATCTCTGCTATTTTCCTCCAGAGAAACCGACAACTTGGACACGCCTGTTTCAACCAGAATCATAATTTTAATCCAAGCCTAGAAGCTCAGAGTCAATGAGAAAGTAAGAAAATTCCTGAAGAGTTTCTGATCCCTGGTGGTGATGAGGACTAGTAGACAACAGGACTGTCTAGAAAAATACTTACTTTTGATGACTAGGAAATCCCAGAGAGATGTAAACAAATTCATATTCTTGCTTTAATTACACACATATACACAAACACACATTTAAAAATTTTTGTTGGGTCACTGTCGCACGAATCCTATACACAGCCACCACGGGACAACTGAATGAGCCTGTATTGAAGACTGGCTTTAGTGGCTGGATGAATTAACAGTTCGGTCCGGGATCCCCATGAGAAGCTCCACCAAGATGAAACTCTCCTTTTCCCAGAAGCTTTGAAAGAAATGGAACTTAATTATCTTGATAGTGGAACATGTCCGAAAGACATGTTAAAGGACAGGGAGGCATCTTCTCTTGACTCCCCAGCGCAGCTGCCTTGTCCCCCATGACTTGTGCATCACCAGCCATGCCAGTTGACAACAAATCACTCTATCCACTGTCCTTGAAGATCTAACAGATGCCTATGCTTCCTGAATTCCCATCGCCTCTAGGTCTCCTTTGTGGATTTTCTCACTCAAATGGGCATTTTGCATACAGTGCTGAGCAGCAAGGAAGTCAGGCTGGCCTGAGGAGCAAATCTGGTTTCTTTCTTTGTCTTTGCTCCCCTTCCCCTCTGTTCCCCCTACCCCTTTAGATAGGCGCCTTCAGCTGTGTATAAATTAAACACATTCTTGTGCTTTTTGTGGGTCACATCTGGGATATTCTGGACATATCTGGAATAAACTCTGAATTTATGAAACCAGTAATTTTCTACTTCCAGCTTATAATGCCTGACATTGTCACTGTTTGCTTAGAGTTTTGGTTATCTGATGTTCTTAATGTTAAGGTCAATTTTATTGATACTGAACTCCATGCCCTCATTTCCTTCTCCATTGCATTTTTTTTTCAAGGCACACACCAACAGGGTAACTAATCTTAATATATTGTGTTCACAATTCTATTTAGCATGAAATCAGTAACTGACATATTAATTATAATAATCTGTTAAATATACTTTACCTACATGTTAATTATGGGAGACCATTCTCATTTATTTCTCTGGGTAGCCTATTAATTCAACCCAGATGGTACAGCTTTGTGAGATGGTAACACTGAGCATTTGCAGAATAAATCATGTTGCCAAGATACAGCAGCAAAAACGTTATCACATCTGAATAAGCTTTAGTATGATATAACCATGAAAGAAAACTTACCTATTACAGACTGGAGCTTAGTTAAAAACAGGATCTGTGTAACAAATGTTTAAAAAAAATTTTTTTTTGAACATATAATAGCTTCCTCCAAAAGACTGGATTCTTTATTTAAGCCCAGTGCCCCATAAATAATTCCAAGGGGGGAAATGGAATCCTGACGCAGGCAGTTCATCATAACTTGGGGGGAGGGGAAGAAAGGCAGCTGTGCTTTTCTTCGACATTCTGATGTCAAGACTGGCGTCATTTGGGGAAGAGCTAGAACGCCCCTTCCTGCCTTCTCCATTTTCTTGCCTCCTTTAACTTCTTTCTGGATGCTAACAGGCATTCATCTCTTGGGGCTCTCTGATTTGGGCCATGTTTATATTTGAAAGTCTGATTTGTCTCCAGATAGAGATGATTTCAATGATAAAGCTTAGGATTGGTCAATGGGACACCAATATCACCTTCTTCCTGGGGAAGATCTAGCTCCACTGGCCAGAGATACTTTCAGTTCAGCAATGCAGTTGAATAATTTAATTGGTACTTGCTCATTATTTGTTTCTAAGAAGACCTGTGCTGGTTCTTGCAACCAGGTGGCAGACAAAACTCATATGGGCTCTGCTTGCACAGAACTTATGATCTGGGGAGAGGCAATTAAACAGGCAGTTATAATATAGCAGGATTAGGGCCATGCTACAGGGACTACGGCTGTCAGAGCATGTGGCAAAGGCCCCTAACCCAGGACTGGGGGGAAGTTCAGAAAGACTTTCCAGAACAGAAATGTCATCACTTGCCTCTGCAGGGTGAGCAGGAGGTAGTGAAGTGGGAGGCTAGAGAGTGATCTGGGTAGAGGAAGCAGTGTCTTCAGTAGCTCATCACATATTCATGGAATTGAAGGAAGTTGGTGCGAGTGGAATGGAAGTTTAGAGGGCAAGGGGGGTCATGGAGACTTTTAAGAGATGTGGCTAGGTAGGCATACAGGGGCTAGATTATGAGGGTCCCTGTAAACCATATGAAGGAGTTCAGCTTTCATCCCGAGGACAGTGGGGGCCATTGAAGTGTTTAAGCATTAAGGTGAATGTTGCCAGATTTACATGTTGGGAATTTTATTCTGGCTTCATAAAGGAGAGCAGGTAGTAGGCTGGAGCTATTTTCAAAGCTAGAGATGGTGGTGTCTGGGACTAGAAGAGAGACAGGACTTTTTTCACCTTTGTACCTCTCTCAGCCCTGCCTAGATCCCTTCTTCTCTCTCTCCAAGCCTTTCCTGATATCTCCAGCCTTCACCAAACTCTCCCTTCTTCAAGCTTTACTAGCAATGTTTTACAAATTGTTTTATATTTGAAAAGCAAGAGTCAGGATCCCGACTTGCTTCTCCACACCCATTAAGCCCACACAGGTGTATCTATCTCTGCTGTGATGTTTCAGGTTGCCTCCTAGCGTCCTTTGTCCCGTCTCTCCTCCAGTGACACATGGCTTGTAGTAACTTCTGCATTTGAGCAACTCCTTGCTTATGATGCCCATGGCTACTTTTGCTAAATATTTATTGTGAGATTACGTTATGTGATTGCTCCTTGACCTCTCAATCTAAAAACAGCTGTTCCTCATTCTCTCTCCTAGCCCCTGCCCCTCTCCTTCATAGCATTGACCACAATGTGCAATTAGAGGTTAATTTGATTTGCTTTCCTATTTGTGCTTTTTTTCTGCCTCTCTCACTAGACTTTAAGTCCCATTAGGGCAGAGGCCTATGTTTTTCTTCATTGTATTCTGAGCATGTAGCATAGTGCCTGCCTGGCAGTTAGTGGTTGTGTAACAGATGAAGACTTTTTGATTGAATGACTGCATTATTTTTCTAAAACTGAAGGACCTTTACCTCTTGGGGGGAGCACTTGGATCTGAGAACACATTCCAAGTGTGTGCTTTTAAGCTTAGAGGAAGAGATGAAAACTGGGGGTTCAGAAATGGGAACCAAAAGCCAAAAAATGTGGCGGTGTCTAGAAAGTGGCCTTCTGTAGCAATTATTAGAATTTATGCAAATGACTTGGGCCCAGGACAAACTCGTTATGCCCTTTAGAGAGAGATTTATCTGAAGAATGGGGACTGTAGGGTAAAGGAGAAATTTTGAGCATCCAGATAACAATGCTAATAAGCATGTTGTATTAGTTTGTTTTCTGCTGCTCATAACAGAATACCTAAAACTGGGTAATTTACAAAGAAAAGAGGTTTATTTCTTACAGTCTTGGAGGCTGGGAAGTCCACAGTCCAGGGAGCACATCTGGTGAAGGCCTTCTTCGTGGTGACCCTGCAGTGACACAGGTTATCACATGGCAAGAATGACAGGAGCTCTTTTATGTGTTCTCCTTATAAAAACCACCAGCCCACACCCATGACAGCCCCGTAAACCATTAACCCATTACTCCATGAATGGATTAATCTATTCATGAGGACAGAGTCCTCATGATCCAATCACCTCTCAAAAGCTCCACCTTTCGAATACCATAATTGGATTTCCCACCCTTTAAACATTATTACAATGGGGATCAAGTTTCCAAGACATGAAATTCTGGGGGACACATTTAACCCATGGCATACGTGAATTTCAGAAGAGCATGATTACTTCAGAACTGGTTTTCAGTTTTAGATCCTGTCTTCATTTGTTTTCTAAGAAACAACCAACCTTCCTTCCTTCCATTCTTTCTTCCAATCTACATACCTTCTTTAGTTCATCTGTTCATTCATTCATCATAAGTTTCTTGAGTGTATGAAACATCCTAGGGTCTGGAACTGCTGGAAAATGATTATTATAAACCCAGGTGGGTAAGCCTTAAGAAACAAAGAGTAAATTACATCTCTGCATTGAAGGGCCAAGGGAGAGTCCTCAGCAGAAAGGTTTCCAGCTGAAAGACTATACATATCCAGGGTTGACCCCCCCAGCTTCTCTTCTGAAAAAGATATTGAGAAAGGATTGGGGAATGACACATCTGCTGAACCCTCTGAAATAACAGCTGAGCCCCACTCACTGGATTGAACATCAACCAGAATTCCACATCCACTATATGGTTAAGAGGAACTTCTAGCTGGGGAATATAAAATTGTAAATGGCACAGATAACGTCAGTCTGAGTTACTGTTTTCAGAATGACACAGATGTTAGGATAAGGGAGCATAAATGGAAATTAAAGAGAAACAAATTCAGAACAGATGTCAGGAAGCATTTTTTTTCATGCAGAGAATCACAAATGTGTGGAATGGCCTACCAGGCTTGATTGTTAAGGCAAAGACACAGGGGACATTCGAGAACTGATCAGATGGCATCATGGGGGAATTAAGCAGTAAAAGAGGAAATGAGCATGCATACGGCGACTGGCTTTCAGCTAATCCTCAACAATGTCCATGTTCTTATGTTCCTGGTGCTTATGTACTTACCTTGGATAAACACACATAATTTCTTTGCTTTTCGTTTTCACAGATTGTGGCAATCTCAAAATAGTTATTTTCACATCATAAAGATGACATTGGCAGAGAGAGAGAGAGAGAGAGAGAGAGAGAGAGAGAGAGAGAGAAAGAGACCTTCTTTCCTGAAGTTATTATTTTTTTTTGGAGGAAAAGGTGGTGGTGTTCATGAACTGTGCATGGAAAATAACATTTAAAATGTATATTTCTATTTAACACCAAAGAGCAGAGTATGACCATAAACCAGCCAGCCCTCTGTACTTATTTATGAAGCTGTAGCTCTAATTTTCACTAAACACATGACCACCAAGGAGGCCCGTGGAGAAGTCCTTCAAGGCTTTCTCTGTTTCTGTTCCCCCAGCTAATGGTCTCATGGTGCCCAAGCCCTTTAAAAAAATACATGTGAGAAAGAAGGAAGTCAAGCTAGTTGTCAGCTTTCAAAAGCTACTTACTGCAAATAGTTTTAGGGGTAATAGGAAATCTGCAGCTCCATGACCACTTCACTTGTCTTTCTTTTCATTGTGCTTTTGGAGCAGCCCTAGAGAGACAGTAAGCAGGTGCCCCTTTAAAGGGATATCACTCAGGGGATATGGCTTATGATAACAGGGAAGGAGAGAGAGGAAAGCAACAACCCTGTGCCCCAAGGGAAGGGAGTTGAGGATAAAAAGTAGAGTAAAACCTCATTAATCTGGACCCTGCTAATTTAGAATGTATGAATAATTCAGACCCTCTGGATGGGCTGAAGTTTACCTTTGTACAAGATATGGAGAAAAGGGTCTGCTAAGCAAATTAATAGTGTAAACAGGATTGAGGGTAGGGAATATATAACCTATTTAAGGGAACAAATTGTTTTCACATACTTAGTAGAACCATCTGCATAGAAACAATGAATAGGTCAATTATAAGTAATCCTCATCTATTCATTAATCTTGGTCTGCTGGGTATCCACACTTAGTAGAATTTGTCAGCATTAGAGGGATGAAATTGAACAAGGTGGGAGGGGAGTTCTTGAAGGTTTATATTTAAGGCATTTGGTTGACATATGTTACCTTTCCTTTTATAATTTCAGATATGTAGACTTTAAAGACCTTGCCAACCCTTTCTTCGACCCAATTTATCCTCTTTATCTGTTAGAGTTGTTAGAGAAAGATTAATTTGCAGAACACAGTTCTGAGTATTTTTAGTACCAGGGCAAATAAAGAAAGCTTGTTTGAGCAGCTTCACAGTCCCTTAGCAAAAACGGGGTCCCACAGGTTAGAAAGGATGAGCTCTGCTAATAATTACCCATTGGTCTTGGGCAGGCTACTTTCTGGGCATCAGTTTCGACTTTAATAAAATGGAATAAGATTAATAGTATCTACAGACTCTTCCAACTCAATAATTCCATTACTGTTATTTATCCTCTCTGAAACAACTTCTCATCAGTAAAACAAAATACATATAACTCTCACTTTGTTTTGATAATCAAATATTATAGCAAATAAAGTAGAGTCTAAGGTAAGCAACGAGAGAGAAAAGAGCAGTCAACCAGGAGGAACGATCACATCTCTGCTGCTGTCATAGCCTAAGAGAGAACTCCTTGACCCTCTCCCTGGGACATGCTCGTTTTCTTTTCTCCTTTCTCATCCCCGGACTTCTTAGTAACATTTTCCCATTAGGCAATACTGGAGCTTTCATCAGCCATGCCCCAGATTCTTTATTCTGTTTGCTCATCTTTTCTCAACATGGAGACAGAAAAGCAGAGCACGGCATCAAATGCAAGATGCAGAAACAGAAGGATCCCCTTGTTCAGCGGATCAGTGAGCAGTGAATTGGAACAGAGGAGGAGGGGTGGATAGATGGCTTTCTCTCAACCAGAGATCTTGTCACCAGTCTCCCAGCCACGCTTAAACACTCTAAAGAGTTGTGCAGTTCTAATTTTAAAGCTGGAGGTGCACAGGGAGCCATCAGCTGGCATTAAGTTTGGCTTCAGACTTCAGTTCATATCAGTCTCTGGTCCTGCCAGTCACTGACTTGTAAAGTAAATTAATCAATTAAATATTGATTTTATGTACCATTTTCATGTAAGTGATTTTCAAATAATGCTTGATCAATGTACACTTAAGACCTTTGCTGCTTAAACAAATCATCACCTGGCACTTTTCAGAGGTAGCCTCAGAGACCAAGGTCATGTTGGGCTACCTGTCTGTGGTTGGCTAAAGATGCTTACCTTCTTAAATGTGCTTTTGACACATAAAATCAGTTCTCTATTCTGCTATTGAGAAACTCAGTAAATTTGTTGAGAAACTCAGTAGCAGAAAAGCCTCAGAGATCTAAATCAGATGATCTAGATCAGCTAAAATCAGATGTAAATCTCATTGTACAGATTAGGGGCTCTCAACAGAAAAGGAGAGAAGGCCAGGAGAAAACTGGGGTGGACACTATGTGTAGCTTTTTTGGGGTGACCATTTTAAATTGTAACCTTCAGTCCTGCTACATCCTCCAGGTTGCACAGGGATTTTTCAGGTGACTTTTATTTAAACTAAGTCGTCAGGCTGGAAAAGGCAACTTCTACAGGATCGCAAACTTTTTTTTTTCATTTTTTTAAAATGAAAGTCTTGGTGAGGTCATTATACATCCTTGAAAACAAATCCAAATTGATGCGATGCCCTGTGCGATTGCTTTTGCAGCATTTGTTGTGTTTCTAACATTTGTCAGCAAGTCTTCCTTTATTTCTCTTTTTTATTGACTGCTTGCCATGAGTTCCATCCTGGGAAAAGTGCTTTAAGCTTTGCAGAAAAATAGTTAGTTCTCTTACATTTCCAGGAGAGAACGCTCTTGGTGAGGGGCAAGGCAGACACCAAAGTTTGCAGATGGTAGATGTGGCCTGCAGAGGCATTCTGTGTGGTGTGTATAGCATCTTACCCCAAATAAGAAAATAGTCATGTGTCACTTGAAGACAGTTCTGAGAAATGCGTAGTTAGGCGATTTTGTCCCTGTGTGTACATCGTAGAGTGTACTCACACAAACCTACATGGCACAGCCTACCACACATCTGTATAGCCTATTGCTCCTGGGCTACAAACCAGTACAGCATGTTACTGTACTGAATACTGTAAGCAATTGTAACAATGGTATGTATTTGTGTGTCTAGACATATCTAAACATAGAAAAGGTACAGTAAAAATATGGTATAAAAGATAAAAACTGGTATACCGTATAGGTCACTGACCTTGAATAGAGCTTGCAGGACTGGAAGTTGCTCTGGGTGAGTCAGTGTGTGGGTGGTGAGTGAACGTGAAGCCTAGGACATTACTGTGCACTACTGTAGACTTTATAAACACTGCACTTAGGTTACACTAAATTCATAAAAAGTAAAGGTGGTAGGAATTTATCAGCTCCATTATAATCTGAAGGGACCACTGTCATATACATGCACCATCATTGACTGAAATGTCATCATGTGGTGCATGACTGTATATAAAATAAAAGCTACATTTTTTTGTTGCCAACATTTAGAATTTGGGATGTTTCACTCAAAAATCAAGAGTTCAGACTTCTCTTGGAAAATATCAGATGATTTGGAAATACAGTTCCTTCATTCCCTTACGGCAACAGCCAGTGGACCTGAGTGGTCTACTTCCTAAGAAATTTACTCTCCAGTTCACCACAGTCCTCACCACTCCCTGTTGCTTTACTCCAACCTGACTCCCTCATTGTATTACCTGCCTTGCTCCCGTAGGCATTTGTATTTGTAACCCCTGGAATAGTTGCATGAGAAAGACACACAAACAAAAATGCAACACAGTGTTGGATTCCATGATCCAATGAACAGTACAGATAAAGACTGTGGGTGGGATGGTCAGGAGTTATGTGACTTTGTTTACCTGGAAATCCCTGTTGTCATGATTGGTTTGGAAGCTGTCTTGGAAAATGACTAATAATTAGGAACTGAAAATTTCAAATGCCTTGAAAAAGTGGAAGAAGAACAAATGCTATCCCTTCAATAATGTTGCTCTCTGTGGCATGTATATGCTTTTGCAAGAGGGAAGTGGATGGCATTATAATGATTGCTAATTCAGCAGTAATGACTTTTGTCATGCAATATTGAAGGAGAAGCTGAGACCTTTGGAGTAATAAATATCTGTGTGGCCTGGAAGACTGACCCAAGGGTAGCCACTGGACAGACACCTAGATTGTTCTCTGATGGTTGGTATGATCCCAAGATCAAGCCATGAGTGAGAAGTCGAGTAGAAGTTAGTCAACAGGGGCTATGTACCCAGCAGGACAAGTCAGAGGACTGTAAGAGAACTGTAACATTTGGCAATTTAGATGACCATCAAGAGGTACATCTGTTTTTGTCTGTTTTGTTTTTTGCCTGGACAATTTTCATTCTCTTTTCTTCTGGAAATAGTAGAATGTATATTCTCACTCAACTCAGGTGGACAGACTCCATCTCCAGCAACAGGGGTGGGCACATAATTCAGACTTGACAAATGAGGATTTTCATGGTCCCTACTTTGGTTGTTTGAGGGATGAACATGCAGCCTCAGGTGGGACATTAGAAGCCAGCCATGGGGACTTTGCTGGTGCTACCAGGAGAGAAGTGTTCTTTCTGCTGGGGTTGTACAGCTGGTGGGATGTCAGCCTGGAATGCAAGAGGTCATCTGTGGCCACCTGAGTCTCTGCCCAAGACTGAAGCCAACAGATGAAAAGGCAGAGATGGAGTCCTGCTTACTCCAGCCATGCCTAACCCAGACAGCTGCAGTCCCTGTGTCTCTCCTTTGGTAGTACTCCTTTGCATTAGCATGGCTGGGCATTACATTACTCTGCTGGAAGGGAGCTTTGTCTCTGGTGAATCAAGAAAATACTCTTCTGCTCAGATGTTGCACTTTGAAGCTCAATACACATGCCTCAGTTTCCCTTCTGCTGCACTAACTCCTGGGCTTCTCTAACCTAGGCTTCTTCTGAAATTGCCTATGAGCTTCAAGCCCCTGATCCTGAAAGGCCCTTACACTCACAAGAAGGTGTGTCTCCTCCTCTTTCTCTCCCTCATGGCTGTGGTGGAAGGAAGAACGGAGCCACACTTAGTAGGTAAACACTGCCCCTCAACTGGAGCTTGCTATTGCATGGTCTGGAAGCCCTTTCTAGCACTTCAGAAGCCCACGGATCTTTTTTTTGCTAGAATAAATGGAAGGAGGTAACATGGTAGTGGGAAGAGAAAAGCTTCTGGAGCCAGGTAGGGCTGAATCAGAATGTCCTTTTAGCCATGTAATACCTCTTTGATCTTACGTGAGTTACTGTACTTCTCTGAATCTCAGTGCCCTAAATCTGTAAAATGGGAATGTTGATAGTTATTCCATAGTGTTGTTAGGAAGTTTAAGGATTCAATGATAATGTGTATAAAACCCTGGGCATGTAACTGGAGCTCAGTGAAGGGTAGCTTGTGATGGCTCTTTCTGGGATGATTTATTGAGAGGTGCTGTGACAGTGTAGTTAATGATGAAGCTTCTGGAGTCTAACCACATGGTTGCTCTTCCCATCTGCACTTCTCACATAGCATCTTTCTGACTCAATATCCTCATCTACAAAATGGGAATAATAGTAGTAATAAAGTTTCCACTTATGGAAAGTTATGTCAATTAAATGATTCAATGCATGCAAAAGCACTTAGTGTCAGGTACACAGCAAACAGCCACCTGCCTGGGGACTCAAGGTATGGAGCCGGGGACCAGACACTCCTCACAACCAGGCACACCACCAGCACCAAGGAGCATGCTAAAAACATCACCTCCATGTGGGTGGTCCACAATAGCCACCGCAATAACCATGGCTGCTGCGAAAGCAGCTAGACGCCACAACCTTCATGCAGATGGTCCGCCAGCCACTGTGTGCATTTACACAAGGGGAGTCACCAGTAGAGATAAAGAAAAGAAGAGGATGTCTCTCTTCACAAAGCCCATTTCAGACTGACAGAAGAAGCATCTGCTCTATGATAATATAGGGGGACATGATCTCACCTCTCAGCATTGGACAGATCATCTAGGCAATAAATCAACAGAGTAACCATTATTCTTTCAGAAGGAGAGAAGAAATCTAGGGTAATTGGTGGGGGAGGAGGGAGGAAAAGGGGGATGAGGAGAGATTGGAAAAGGGGCATAAAGAAAAATTACAATTTGTAACAATATATATGCTAGTAATATTGATTTGATCAACATATCTGAATGTTGAACCCCCAAAATATGTATAATCAATTTTGATTCAATAAAAATTAAAAAAAAAATCAAACAGATCATTTTTTAACAACCCTCTTCTCTATACAACAAAATTATTTTCTGCAATAATTATGCAATAATCAGTAATAATCATTATTTTTTAATTTGTCCTTTAGCTTTTCAACAAATAGTAAACAATTTTAACAGAATAAATCTCAATTTTAAAGGTATTTTTCCAGTTCAGGAAAATATTTCACATATGAGGCTACTTCAAAAAGTTTGTAGAAAAATGGAATTAAAAAAGAATATGAATCTTTCCACGATCTTTTTGAAGACCCCTCGTATGAACTAAACTTTACTTTTAACGAACAAAAAAATTACACCTAGTCATCTGTACTGTACTGTTTCACTATTTTAAACACAAATAACAACTATTGGTTAGAAGGGACAACAGAACTGAAGTAACTCAAATTCCTCATCTTTACATTCACCACCATTGTTTATTTTAAATCTATCATATAAATGCAGGAATATGTCACACCACAGGGGCCAGAGACACAAACTATTGCTGAAAGCAAGCTCAAGTAATTCTAAATCTTTACAAAATTACCCTCCTCGGATACACCTTGCAGTTAAGTTCTCGTGGGATGAGGTCCCACTACATAACTGGGGGTTCTCTGAATCACCTTGCACGCAGAATGTAACATTTATTAAAGCATGGTAATAAAAGTATGCTAATTTGAAGCTTACATATGTATTGTTAAAACTTGACAGATAATCCAGCAATTATTTGGAACTTAGACTAAGACGAGATCTTTTTCAGAGAGGAGTATTTACCACTGACACTGTTTAGAATTGCTGGTGCATGATGATTTGAAAAAGAAAATCAGTTATGTTATTATTTTAAAATCTCTCCAATGTGCCTCTTTACAGCTGCACCCAAGGTGGGCCACTCCCACTGCCCTGTCCTTGGGACATCCCTGCTGGTAGGTCATGGAAGTGGTCAGAAAGCACTTTTTGGTGGATACATTATTATTGGCCAAAGTCTCTCTGGGTCACTTTCATTCTGGCTTTTGTTTTTTTCATTTTATTTTTTTCCTTTTTGTCTTTTTTTACTGACCGGTAACGGGATTGCAACCCTCGGTGTCGTGCCCATACTGGGGACCGGCAACGGAATCGCAACCCTCGGTGTTGCGCCCGCACCGCGCTCGGCCAGTGAGAGGGAACCGGTCTCCACATGGGATCCGAACCCTTGGCAGGAGTGCCACCGCACTCCCAAGCGGCGCACTCTCCAGTGTGCCACCGGGCCGGCCCTGTTTTTTTCATTTAAAAAAAAAAATTGTATGGAGAGATCAGCAGCTTGGCCATGAATAAATAGAGACAAGGCCAAGTGGGTTTCAATGCGGGGAAAAAAAGCACCACTTGAGGAGGCTGCTGGATCAAGGATGGCTGGCCTAGATGTGTACAAACATGGTTTTGCTCAACAAATATTAATTGAGTGACAGGGATGAGCCAGGCATTATGGATACATAGTGAGCAAGGCAGGTGCAGTGGGCTGAATGGTAGCCCTGAAAAAGACATGTTCACGTCCTATTCCCTGGAACCTGGAACCTTTGACCTTTTATGGTAAAAGAATGCATATTACCTTATAGTCAATAGATGAGATTAAGGATTTTGATAGGAAGAGTTTATCCAGTGGATCCTTTTAAGAATGAGGCACAGGGAGTCTTGACAGCAATGTGACCATGGAGGCAGAGACTGGCATGAGGCTGCCACAAGCCCAGGAATGCTGCATCCACCTGCTGGAAGAGTCAAGGAATGGATTCTCCCCTACGAGCTCCAGAGGGAGTGTGGCAATGCTGGATTTCTAGCCTTTAGAGCTGTGAGAGAATAAACTTCTGTTATTCTAAGCCACCAAGTTTGTGGTCATTGCTATGGGAGCCTCAGGAAACAAATCCAGAAGGTGTATTATTGACCTCTCAGAGTTTACATTCTTGTGGCTAAAACAATGAAACTATCGATTAAAATATTTTGGTGATTGTGTGATATCAGTCTTCCCCCTAGACTGTGTCTTCCAATATAAGAAGAGACTATGTTTTGTTCTCTCTTGTATTTCTTTCTTTTTTTTAAAAAATTTTTATTTTGTCAATATACAATGTATATGATTATTATGGCCCATCACCGACACCTCCCTCCCTCCTCCCTCTCTCCCCTCCCCCCCAAGAATGTCCTTTCCGTTTGCTTGTTGTAACAACTTCAAAAAAAGTATAGTTGTTATATCTTCCTCCCCAGCCCCCTCCGGTTTTTTTGTGTGTGTGTTTGTGGGTAAATTAACTTGTTTATTTTTTTAGCTCCCACCAATAAGTGAGAA